>NC_092180.1:27424390-27454390 GCF_043641665.1 Enoplosus armatus | reverse complement strand
CCCCACAGCAGGCATCGTCAAAAGCCCCGCTCAAAACATTGCTTACATGCTGCAAGTCGGTGGGACGGTCGTCTCGCTCCCCTCGGTTGTGACAACGGAATTTAGGATGGCGCTTTGTGAAAAGCTTTTTTCGCCGCGTTGAGCATCCAACAGTTTTGGGTTGATGAAGACAGTCAGGTGGTTTACCATTCTACAAAATGTCAGTAAGGTCCACGCGCACACACACACACACACACACACACTAATACAAGTCATCCGGCAGCCGCGTGGGTAAAATCGCCCCTGCAAACCGCAGAGAAAATAGAGTTATTACGAGCCTCTCTCTCCCAGCCTCCGCGCGTCTCTCTCCTTCTAATTCCTGTGTCATCCAGTGTGATGGTAAAAAATGAGGCTCCTTACGCAGCAAGCCGCAGCTTCTTTTTTTTTTCTTTTTGATTGAAGTGAGTGATTTTCCCCAGCCGCACACCTGCGTAAAACAGATGATAATGCTGTTGGAGTCATTTACTGTGACTTTACTAAGATGAATATGAGCGGCGCTTTCTCATCATGCAAATGTGGCTGCGCAGAAAGAGCCTCGCTCCCTTCTCCCTCTTCTCTGGGGAGAACTTTCTTTTTTTTCTCTTTTTTTTTTGCAGCATTACAAAGAAAGATTACCCGTAACCGAGTGATTCAACTCTTTATCTGTGAATGTAAACTCGCCCTTTACTATTGCCGTGACTGTTATTATTATTTGTTTTGGGTATAACACTATATTTAATATGATATTGAGCATTGCGAGGCCTAGCTGTGGGCTGCGGTGCCGCCACGCAGCCGTGGTTGGATTGATAGGAACACATCATCATTATTGGACAGTCTCCACTGTCACATAGCCTCTAGCTTAAATGTCTCTGTCTTTCTCGCTGTCTATCCGTTCTGCCAGTCTTTTCTTTCTCTCCCTCTAATAGCCCTTCATTTCCTCTGCCCATTGCCCCTGCAGGCCACATGTAATACTCTGAGTGACCCGACTGGCTGGGAATACACCAAATCCGTCACACGCAGACAGACACACATACACACATACACACCGATGCAGAGAATAAGGCGGTCAGCCACATAGGTCTCTTCTCCTGACACTAAATGTCACCTGTCAGCCGAGACCGGTGGAGACGGAGGGAGGAGAAGAGGGGTGAGTAAACAAAACGATAGCCAACACAACCGTCATGCAGCAGAACACACAACTCTGCCGCTGATACACAAAATGAAAATAGAGCCGGCAATGGCCGTGCTTTGACTGTCCCATGGAGGCAGTCAAAGCAACATCTCTTAACTCCACCTATTATTATATTATGGGATGAAAACAACACTGTTTGATGCTGGGCAGGTGGGGTACACTGGCTTAATCAGAGTTGGGGTTTTTTTTTGGGGGGGGGGGTTTATTACTGCAAACAGCAGCCTGCTGCTTTTGGAAATGATGCTAACAGTAAAACCAAAACCAAAACAATGAGCTGAAAGAAGCTAAAAGGCTCCGTAGAGCTGAAGAAGTTCTCTGTGGGACCCCTTTCACCTTACACTTACACACCTCATTTGGCCAATCGTGATAATAATAATAATAATAATAATAATGAAAAACACTGATTAGCACGTAAAATACTCCATTGTTTGGTACTCATTACTGCATCGGTCTAATGGCCTGTGAGTCTGCCATAGACTTTGGTAGCATCTTCTCCATTATTTAGCCTCGCACAAGTCTCTTCATTTCTTCCCGTGTTGACGATGCACGGACAGTCAGGCAGAGCTAGCAGCCTCCGCAAAGCTATCGTGCCTCTCGCGGAAGTAGGGGGACAGGGGCAGAAAAAGATCACCCAAATTCTTTGTTGACACTTTCCACTTCCTCTGAATCCTGGATCCTTCAACCTGTAAGCCTGTAACTGACTATGAATCTGTACCTGCCAGCCTGCCTGCACCCTTCTCCCATCCTCACTCACACACCTGCAGACTCTCAGTTTCTTCTGTTCGGACTTCGGCCTACAAGCTTACGCACCTTCATTTCGTCAATAAATCCCTCCCATTGTTCCTGTCTGTTGCTATGGTAGCATAAGATTAGCCAACAAAAATGGCTCCACCGGCCCATTCAACCATATTATCATTTAGTTGTTTGTTTTCATTTGTGTTTATCAGATTTCATGTTGGAAAAACAACATGTCAGTTTGCGTTTTGTTTTTTTTAATCGTGGTTTTCTTTGATGAAATGAACACACACACACACACACACAATGATTAATGCAAACGTGTGACCATACAGTCGATGCCTCCCTTTAACAACCAGATTGTAGAATACACAAACACTCGCACGTGGCTCGCAAAAATAATTTAAGGAAGACTTAATTGACGATGGGGAAGAAAGTGTCAACAGCAGAATGCTAATAATAAACCAAGACATTAGGTGTTTGGCACATGGGCCATTAGGCAGCGGGGCCACTGAGTATAAATTTCAGATCTCCTCTCTGCGTCTGTAAAGTTTGGAGGGAGTACTGATCCAATATCACAGCGCAAGTTCCGATATCAGCACACACTTTAGGCAAAGTGTGATTACAATGCAGCAGGACGAACCACACGAGGGATACGGCTGTTCCATCGCCGCCGCTATCTTGTTTCATCATTGTCATAAGCACATTTCTCATCTGCCATTTGAAAACATATTACCCTCGCATGCTATCGTGGATTTGATAGCAAGAAGCTCGACTCCCCTGTTTTGATATTTATGAATAGTTGCATCGGGGGATTGGACATTGTTCTCTCTCGCGCAAGCATCTGTTTGTGAGTGTGTGTGTGTGTGTGTGTGTGTGTGTGTGTACATGGTGAGGGATGGAACAGTGTGTGTCATAAGTAACTGACCTGGGACTCCCCCATGTTTAATCTGAGAGCAAAACCGAACTCATCTGCGGGCTGAATATTGAGTATGTGAACATTCGCTCTCCCACACACACTCACACACACACACACACACACACACAGTTATATTCCTGTGCCAGTGTCAGAATGAAAGTGATGTTTGCCTCTGGAAAAGCCTTTACACACTGAACAAGAGGCTGGGTCTTCTAATAAATTAGCCTGTGGGATACGAGCTTTGTGTTTCCCAGCCAGCACTCCTCCACCTCCAAAAACGACTTAATGCTCTCAGCGTTGACTCCTTTGACTACATTGTTGCCACAGTTTAAACTCCTGCCGTTGCCTTAAGATATGCTGTAGGTGCACATTCACTCAGGAGCGTCAGTCCTTCTGGTTCTGAGCCAAGACATCTACGATGAATGTGAAAAATATTTGCGACGCTAACTCTCTGCATGTCCATTGAAAAAGGAAATCATAATTGGGTGAACATCATTTAATCATGCCGTATATTTCCATTCAATCCAATCAGGTAAAACTAGTCCGTCTTGATTGTGTTGTGTCTGAACGCCAAATACACTTCATTTTAATATTTCAGGGCAATTTATTGGGGTTTTGTTGAATGAAAGTGTTTTGCTTCAGCAAGTCTAATTAAATTCATTTTAATGGGATGAACGTCAGTCAGTTTAGCACAACAGAACTCTGCCTTGCTGTATGAACTAGCGCTGTCACGAACTCCACCAACTCTTAGTTTGTTGTCGTCTGGTTTCGTTTCATTAACTCTCCGGTCGTTTCAGATCCAGGCCTTGCATCCACTCATTCCCCTCACCTGGTTTTCCCCCGCCTACCTTTTCACCTGCAGCTCATTCCCTCATCAGTCCCTCAGCATATATATATATATATATATATATACCAGTCCGCTGTCTTGTGTGTACTCGCCAAGCTCTCCCGCATTACTCATCCTGTTTGCCTGATCACCCTGTTCAGACCTTGCTTGACCTGTGTTTTTTTGGACCTCAGATTACCTGCCGGCCCCTCTTCAGATTTGTTTGCCGGATTGACTGATCTCCCGGTTTTCACCCTTCCTGATAAAACAGAACTTTCCTAGCACCAGTCAGCAAATGTCACAAGTGCAGGTCTGTTTTACTAATGTTAGCTGCTGAGAGGGGAGGTGCGCCAGTCAACCACAGCAAGAGGCGTGCGTAAAACTGGCCTGTGGGTGTAGTGAAATCAGTGTGTGTTGCGGACGGCATACTTGTGAAATACGTGGAGGTTGAAGCATCGTGATGTGGAGACACTTTTTTGTTCAGCGGGGCTATAATGTTAAAAATTAAGAAGAAATGGAGCAAAATTAAGGAAGCCACTGCAAGAGAACCTCAGTCTATCTGCAGGACAATAATTCTGCAGTCAAGTGTATATAATGATGTGCTTTCTCTACTGACCTACAGCTACTTTGTCACACCTGGTGTACTTCACAGGCAATAAACAAGCCGTTTCAATATGTGGACCGCTGTCAAAATATGTACGTACAAATTAAGACCAGGAGTGACAAAAAAATTAAAATTAAAAAATTAAAAAATTAAAAAAAAAAAAAGACTGCATAACAATCTTTCTTTGCTGGTTCCCTATGACATTTTGTATAATGTATAATTTTTTTTTGCTCTCTGGTGACAAACAGGAAAGTCGCCGTCGTACATGAGCGACAGTTTCCCTTCTCTGCGGCAGTCAACACAGCACATCATGAGATCCTATGGAGATTTACGGCCTCAGGTGGTGCACACACTGGGCCACCAGTTTTGATATCCTCAGATGGCGAGGGAAAGGTTTGCCTTGAGCACGCCCCAAACCAGTTTCATTGGTCAGCCCCCAAGAATGGATTTTGGCTTCATTTACGCGGCTAACTCGCCCGTTTGAATGTAACCAAAGTGTACCCTGTGCATTTGAAGTCACTTCGCAATAGCCAAGTCTTACCTCTGAACCTCCGACAAAGTTAGGGTACTACAGTTGAAACAATAGGCGACCGTAAATTAAAACAAACAACGTCCTGACAGCAAGAAGACTGTACTCTGCCTGACAAATTGTATGAACAAATACGTGTAAACAAACTGACGGAAGGTGCAATCGTGTGCTCACAGAGTTTACCAAGCCACATTGTAAACTAGCCTACAGCTAAACTGAATGTCATCCCTGATCCAGGCCTACGCTGGTCGCTTCAGCCACGTATATTACCTCTCCCAAAGGACAAACTAGGACAGACAGTGTGCATTAATGGGAATGTCTTGGAGGTTCATGAAGTATGAATAAACTGCGTTGTCACCATCATCATCACCACCCCCATTATTATTATTAATATTATTACATTCGGTGTAATAATGTAACAATACTTCCATCCATTTTCCACACCATTTTCACAGTGCATTATGTTCATTGGAAATCATCAGTGAAAATGATACGCGAGTTTCTCAATATATGATTAGGACAATGTCACATCATTTCAGAATAAAAGACATGTTTCAGAGGTCATTCCCTTCCTTTGAATGACATGTCCATCTACTTAGGTGACTTCAAAACAAAATAAAAAGTTAACCATGGCTGAAAGACAATAAATGACAAACACAACCACAGGGTGGGAGGTCCACATGGGACAACGAATAACATTATGTACCCAAATTTAACCACCGTTAACATGTGCTTACAAAGTGAACTGTGCCAGTCACACTCTACAATTACAGACGACAGCAGTGCTCACTTCTATGAGATATATAATCAACTACGTAGATTAGTACCAGACTTGCCTGCGGAGACAACTGGATATCGTTGTATGGGTGCGTTGTTTTGAGCATCAGTGACCTCTGACTGACTTCTCACAAGAAGAACAGGCGACTTCATGAACAAGCAAAGGCAGTGAGTAGCGTTGCCTCTTTGTATAGGCTTGTAAAAAGAACCAAGACACAGACAACTATGGGCATTTAACCATGTATAAAAATAACTCCGGGGAAGTGGAGCGCTGAGGCGCACTGCAGTTGTGTGTCCGTCCTCTGCAAAGGATGGAAAGGGTGAGGTGCACTGCAGTTAAGTGTCGGTCCTCTGGGGAGGATGGGAGGAGGGAGGATGAGGAGGGAAAGGTGACTGCAATTGAGCTAGTGATTGCCACAGAGGGATGTGTTTCCTGCCCTCCTTGGGCACTTTGGAGGTCACTCGGGTATCGCTGCTCATCTTCCCCCTACTTCCACCTTTCTTCTAGCAATAGCTGTTGGTTGTATGCCGATCACTTCTGAAGACTGCAGGTTTATTTATTTCACCTGTGGCGCTTTACCAAAGCAATGCAGAGCTGACGTGAGGGGGCTATCGTTCATTTTATTGCAGGTTCCCAGAGAGGTGCAGATCGGTGCTGTGAAGGTTTGGGATTTGTGAGACTCCTGCAGAACTGCTGGATCATCCCCTCAAGCTGCTCTCACATGGAACACATAAACCAACCTCATGTGTCATATGAATCTCTCCTCAGTATTACCGGGGCTCTCTCTGTTTTGATACCACTAGAGTCGCTCACATGGGATTGGTGCACGCGTTTGCAGAGGCATGGTCAAGTCCCAGTGTCTGGAACCAGTGATCCTTAATGACCATCGCTGAGAATCATATACGAATCAATATTCTAATACAACAAATATTACCAAATGGCCTCAACAAACAATGTGTGACAGAAATCTGATGAAGAGGCAAGATAGCTCACCAGTTGCAATCTCATGGTAGAGCCTTCTCATCTGAGTTGTGGCGATGTGTGGGACGCTCTCATGACGACCACGCTTGTTCAAAACTGCATGTTGGTGTTTGCATGGTGCACCAGTGACTCCAGCTGCACACGTGCACCGTGCAATTGCCATGTTGACATCGCACTGTAATTTCAGATGTTGTGCTTGGAACCACATGGTGGTTCTGGTCTACTTGTAAAACCACAATCCACTTCATTTCCGTGAAGAACTCGCTCCGGCAAGTGCAGCCATTCTGCTGTTAGCTACGTCGGTGAGGCAACAAATGTAGTAGGCCTCCACCCCGTTGCTAACAAAGTCTACCAACTGAGTAGCATTGTGCACCTTCAACCAGGGAAGGACCGCCACTGGTCTGCCACTCCACAGGCACTGTTCCCTACCTCCCAGGCAACACTGAAGAAAGCCCAACAATGTCTTATCTTAGAGCAAATCTCATCCACACCTGGCCGAGCTCCACCGAGGAGCTCTACAGAGGACGTGTTGGTCGGGCTCAGGAGTTCCTCAATGTCCCCAGTCTTAGCTTCCACGAACCCGGGTTTTTGCTTCGGCAACCATGGAAGCCAGAGCCCTTCTGGCCTCCCAGTACCTGTCTGCTGCTTCTGAGCCAAGCGTCACTAATGTACTTCTGAGAGCACAACAGAAGGAAACGGCATGTAGCCTCATGTACTCCTCTGGCTGAAGTCTCTCTACTCAGGTGCGATGAAATTGGAAGCATGGCCGATTGTATGAATAACGCGAGTAAGGCTGTTTGAAAATGAGATTCAAAAATGAAGAAATTGAAAATGACACTCAACTCAGGGACTTTAATCGCCATGATGTTAATGTGAAAGGTGTAGACAGTTCTGCGGTTCACTAAGAACAAGGATCTGCTCATACGGGGCTCCGAAGTTTCCCTCAGATGGGGGTCCATGGAGCCTACTGTGAGTCTGTTTGAGGCTCTGTGACATGCTTAAGAGCCACTGTCTCTGAGCATCTGTACATAGTGTTTCATCTGCTTACAGTTAAATGGCAGACACATGTTAGTTAAAAGTGTGTGGGGGGGGGGAGAAAAAAGGGAGAGCAGAGCTGACGGGGATAGATAATGGGCTTGGTGTAAGGATAGAAAGTGAAAAAAGGAAAAAAAAAAATGACTTCTCATCTCCCCCTTGCCCTTTATCTCTCCGTCTCTCTCTCTCTCTCTCTCCCCCACCTCCAGTCTGTCGCTCTCCCTGTGATCATTAGGAAGTTTTAATTAAAGACTAGAGGATTATTCTAGTGGCCTGCAGTCTTTCACCTTCTCTCATCATCATTCCCACTCCTTCAACCCCCCCACCCCCCCCACCCTCATCGCTCTGCGGTTCTTCAGGTTATGGGGTGTGTGTATCTGTGAGTGTGTGTGTGTGTCAGGGAGCTGCATTTGTTGAAAAGTGGTGATCAAAGCCTTCCACCTACAGTACCAGTGATCTCTCTCTCTCTCTCTCTCTCTCTCTCTCAGCAGCAGATGTCTTAAGTCTCCTCCATGCCTGGGAGTTGTGTGAATCGGTATCAATATTAAACGCAGACAGGATGCAGAGTAGGGTTTGTTAAAATGTTTATTCAATTCAAACTTACGGAACGAGACTTAGTTCATACACACACTCACAGGGCTCACGGTGTTCATATTTCATATTTCACATGATTTCGTTGAATGCCGAGCACGCCTGTGATTGAGGATCGTATTTTCACACAGGTCCGGGGTTCCAATCGCTGGACAGGTGGAGTATTTTTGGGCGGTAGCTACATGTCCCTATGTGAAAAATGTTCACTTATATAAATGTGTCACACCTGGAACTTTGAAACACACATTTATTTTATGGTGTGACAATGCTATGGTTAAGGTTTGGTTAGGTTCAGGCACAAAACCCACTTACCATACCCATAAGGTAAGGGAAATACCACCGTTTGAGTTAAAACTACGACTTCATTAAGGTTAGGGGGACTTCGTCATCATGGTAACAACGATAAACACTTGGTTAAGACTATGGAAAGGTCGTGGCCATGCAAACAGTAGAAACAAACAGCGTAGGGAACATCCCTCCCTACGCAGACTTTGTGATTCTATAATAACATCGCATCTGACTTCCTCATTTACTCCCGACAGACAAGTCATAGTCATAATCACTACGGCTGCTAGAGGGCTTTGTCACTTGAGCAGAATGAAAATTGACGCTTGAAGTTTTCTTGCCATGGCATCAGTACAAGCGTTGGTGGATTGCAGGTGATCTTGTTGATTTACTTCAATGTGGACTACAATCGTAGCCTGCGTCTTAGTTGAAAATGAAAACTTGAGTTTTAAGGAGGCCAGTGTGTCTTCTTTACAATAAAACAGTTTGTTGCAGTAAAAACAAACCTAATCTAACCATCATTTTGTGTCTGCGATGCAAACATCTTTTAAATGCTGTAAATTGTAATTGTAATTTATTATTATTATTATTATTATTATTATTAAAATGATTCTCCGCTTAAAGTCCCTGGGTCTCAGAAACCACAAGATCTATGGCAACCAGAGTTCAAAAACTCTCTCCCTCTATTTTCATCTTTTTTTCTTTCTTTTTTTTGGATTCTACAGATAATTTCACACTTCTCAAATTTGATTGATTCTTCACCAAGAATGTCAGACGTCAAACCTCTGGACCGAGCTGCACGGTCTTGGGACATTCTGCCTCTAGGGTGCTCCCAGAGTTCATAAAGTTCATATCTTATAACTGACAACACTTTTCTCTCACTAAAATGAAGATGATGCCACGATCTATGGTCGCAAGGTGCAATTTGGTTCTGATCGATCAAAGTGGGTAAAGTTTATAGTTAGCGAGTAATCAAAATTTTAGCAATGCTGCACTCAAAACTGAAACAAATCTGCAATGCGTGAGGAAACTTTGTTTCACTGGAACCAATGGTCAATTAATAGAGGACAATGTAACAATAACTGTCTTAAGCATAATACGTACTGTACAAACAACTTGCCAAATGTGTGATCAGACTTAATGAAAATATCACAGTATTTGCTGATCACAATCAATCCCTTTGACCTGTCCACTGCATTTATTCTCATGGACACCAAGTTAAGGGGAAGCCCCGGTGGTCTAGGGGTTAAGGCACTCTAAACAAGTGTTTCGAATGCTTTTCCTTCCCCGTATATACATTTGAAAAGCAGATCTTTCCTAAGAGTCTGAAACTTGTTTAAATCCACGTTTACGTCCTTCCTCACTGCCCTTAGTGTGTTTCTTGACATGTTACCTCCACCTGTTGATCGTTGGAATAATGTGAAACCAGTGACTGGAATGTGTATATCGTGTCACCTGTGTGCACACGTGTGTGCATGTGCATCCTCATGTGTTTTAAAAGTAGTTTAATGCATACACGTCAACACAATATGCTTGGACCCAACTTAAATTTGTGTTTGAATTAAATGTATACAGTGTATATATAGTGTGATTTGAAGGGTGTGGTTTTACAATTCATCTGTTGAGTGTATTAGACTTTACTTCAGCAGCACACACTGTCCACTGCAGCATCTAGGCACTCCACATTGGATTTGTTATTAAAGTCTGATATGAGGTCTTTTTAATTGGAATTTAAATTGACTTCATATTGTTGTATCTACATGAGATTTATGAGAAATGCTTCTGTTGCTTAATGAGGGGAAATCTGGGATATATATGGGGGATGAGTCCCTTTTTCTGCCCACACCTACCGTCCTTTTTGTCATGTCGAGTGTAGAATTTGTTAACTTGAACACACGCTTCTCTGTGACCTCCATGGAGTAAAGTGCTGTTGCACTGCTCAACACTGAAGCTGTGTGTCTCTCAAGTCTGACTAGCTGATCAGCTGACCCGTTGATCATGGTCTCAGCGCACTGTCCAAGGGGAAGCAGCCGTTGATGCTTCCAGTAGCTGTAAGTCCCGAATGTTGTACATCAGTATTCATTTAAGAATAGAATAAGAAACTTTTGATTGGGGGTGGACATTCAACGCTATTGGCTACTGTAAACGCCAATCAACATCCGCGACAAGTCCCTTTCCTAACATCATGTTTTAACAGGAAACAGGTAAATATGCAGAATCAAATGGAACTAGCCGTTTCATGGGGGCTTTTTAGAGAGCAATAGGCATATAATGTGAGTTTTTCTTCGCATTATTCTACACTACTCCACTGTAACATCCAGAACACAGACAGAAAATGCAGCTGCGAGGACAGGTTTAGCAGCTGTACAGGAGGGTTTGTGTAATTGTGTTGAAGGCGCATAGAAGCTGCATTGAGAGACTGATCCCAGCAGCGCACACACCGCAGGGAGTGGACACGCGCTCTTGTTAAACACGCCTGAGATTATCACTTTATATGTTACAGTGTTGTGACACACATGGCGACGCGATACCTCAGACTTCCCCGCACTTGCGAGGACTTTGCATCCGATAACAATAATTTTATTACCCCAAAAAAAGCGATCTTTACCCTAAATCCAAGGTGTGTTCTGTGTTTCAAAAAATCAAGCCTTCTTGAAGGGGCAACAATCACAATGCCCTCACTTCAGAGGACAAGAACATGAACACACACAACACACACACTTTAATCCCTCACCATGTCACATCAGCTGTCCTATTTATTTTTGTCAAAATCCCAAAGCCCTCGAGCACTCCATCTATCTTGAACTTCCACCCTCCATCAATTACATCGTCCACAGCGTCATGAGGATGAGCAGGGACACCTAATCACACACACCTCTGAAGTATTGGCCTGTCTGCTTGCTTTGTCCCTGTATGAAGAGGACAGAGAGAAAACAGAGAAGCATGGGACAAGGAGAAATGAGGAAGTGTAAGTCGGATGCTGGTGGTTGGGGGGGGTTAGAGTGCTGTCAGATGCTCCCTTGGGTGTTTTGTTTTTTTTTTGTTGTTTTTTTTTAGCAGTCATCATTACGTAATGTCCAAAGGTGATCTCTAACAAAGAAGCCAACTTTAAATGTAGTCATTCTGGTTTTACGTCAATCCAAGCTGCTACTTGTGTGCACTGAAATGTCGGCAATTATTTTAGGATCCGTCCGTCACTTCCTGTTTCTACTTCTTCTTTGTGTGTCTGGGAGAAGAGGCAAGAGACAAGTGTGTTTGTGTCGCCGTGTGCGCTTTTAGTATGCCAGCACGAGCTTCATGTCTCCACACCTCGTTGCACCACGCCCTCACTCACACTTCCATGGCCAGGAGGTGTTTGTTTCTCTTTTAAATGGGCGACGCGCCATATGTGTGGTCATTAGTCTAAAGACCGTCCTTCAGCCGCACCAGAGGACGACGTGTCAATGAGTAGATTAACTAGCCACCGGTGTTTCCCCGGCTTTACTAAAGGACCTTGAATTATAGCAACTTTCACCTTGTTTCACTCCCATCAATTTTATGGAAAAATATCACACAAATCACAAATGCCATGACGGATGCGTGGCTTAAGGGGAAAATACCCGAGCATTTGTTTAGAACATGCGGCCCGAGCAAAAAAAAAAACAAACAGACAAGGGGCTGCGGTGACGCGAGGAGGCCAGGAAGGGAGCAAATAATTGGAAAAGGCGTCCGCAGAACACAGGATCAATTTGTATGTTTGCCTTAACTCGTGTTGTGGTTCAACCCAGAGCGAGGAGCTGCTCTTTGCTCCACTTAAGGTTTTTAACCCCTATTAGACTGAGGCCCGGCTGACACTGTGTCCTACTGTAGCTACAGTAAATTGCCAATTTGGAACCTTATGTCTGCCCCAGTCCTCTCTGTGTCCATTATAGGAGAGTCACTGGTTCAGCGCCTCATCTCTGTCACACACACACACACACACACTTACGTATATACATACAGGCGCACACACGCACCTTTTACAAATACATATACACGCAATCATACCTGCGTCACATTGCTATAAAACCATAGAGACACAAACAGCAGATCCACACATTGTACAAAGACAGGAGCTCTCACGTTCTCAGGTGTGTAAACGTGCATTCATACATTTACACCTGCATCCACATCCACTTTGGTTGGTGAAACATCAAGCTATCTAAACAACTGGATAGATTACAATGAAATTTAGGTTCAGGTCCTCAGAGGATGAATCTCAATGACTTTGATGATCCACCAATTTGTCCTGTGAAATATCTCAACACCTGCTGGATAGATTCCCACGACGTCCTGTACAGATATTCATGGTACGCAACAACTATTGGATTGTCGTGAAATTTTGACATTTACATCGCCCTTCACTTTGGTGATCCTGACTTTTCCTATACGGACATTCTCAGATAATAAATTCTCCAGCACTTCAGCCTAGGGCTTGCTGGCACAGGTGTGAAAGGGGGCTAAGTTATCCCAAGGATATTCTCATGCAAACGCAGTGTGAGGAATCTATAAGATGCCTGTAAGGTGTGTCACGCCGTTATCTTGTCCCTTAGACGTGCAAAACTTTATAGAAATTGTCTTAGCTTTGAGTCACGTAAGATGCTATTCATGCAAATGTGAGAGTGTCGAAGCAACATGGGCTTATTTAGTATTTGATTCTATTGTAGGTATCAATTAGAAATAGTCTGATTGAGTCTAAAAAATGTGAAATGCATGTAAGTTGTGTGTTTGGTTTTCTTTATTTTTGGACTGTTTGTAGGATCATTTGAGGTTTATGACCAGTTTTCACCTTGTGAGTCTGTGCGCCTGTCATCAAGGCAAAACCTGCTGTAGCGGGAACTACCACAGAAGCGGTTTTGAGTACTTTGCCAGTTGTTAACATGTCTGTCCGTCTGTCTGTATGCAGACTACTGAGTAGTCATGGGACGGAACATCAACGCGTTGACGGGCGACGCGGCTGGTGTGATCCAATCACGAGATGGTCTATGGTTTCACATTCACTTGTGGTGTCTTGTGAGCCCGTGCAGCTTGTGCGTAATTTGTATGCATGACGCAATAATAAAAAACGTCATCATCAGCATCATCTACATCAATTCACATACCCTCTCACACGTCTCTCAGACAACGCATAAAACACGTGCACAGCTACCAACTCACATCCAGTGGTAACCCTCACAAATATAAAAACAACATCTTGTGTGAGCACCCATGTGCACACACATGCTCCTACATAAACACCCAATAATTGAAAATACACACTTTCCGACCCACGCATGCACTCTGTCACACACACACACACACACACACACAGGGAAGATGTGGTATCCAGCAGACGCAGGGCCTTGCTTGGGCCCTGCAAGCCCTGGGCCTGTCACTGTGTATGGACCGACCCATTTATCATGTAATCTGGTGTGGAGAATGGACGGGGCACTATCAGCAATCTGCTATTGATCCACGCCTGGGGCCCCAGCTATTGTTCATCTGTAGCCCTCGACTGGCACCCAGCATTAATGAAAGAAACTAAACAATGCATAGCAATCAGACGCCCCCCAAATCACCCCGTCTTCCTTCTCTCTGTCTTAAGAAAAAGAGGACAAGAACTGGTGGGGGGTTGAAGACGGGAAATAAAGAAAAGTTTCTTTTCTCAGTTTGGTGAGAAAACTTTTGTTATTATGTTTCTCTTTGAGAAGGTGTGAGCGTGGGGAGAAAAACACATTTATCATGTCAGAGATGGCTCATATCATCCCTGACCCTGAGCACCAGACGACACAGTTGATATTGAAGCCACCTATTGAATAATGCTGAACGCCATCCTCTGCCTAGGAAATAGAGACGTATGGTAAATCGGTACAATTGAGGGCTCCCAAGATCACGGCGACTGGATTTCTGCATGTTTTTGCTCTGAATATTGGCAAAGAACTGATGAAGTTGGGGTGTTTAATATCTCAGTGAGACATTGGAGATCTGATGTCCTCCTGTGTGCTTTGAATGCAGACCTGGTTGGGGTCAAGGAATGTATTTCATTCAGCATGCACACGGTTTTCCTTACCCAGACAGCTGGCAGGAGCATTTTCATTTATTTAAAGATATGCTATTCAAGATCAGCAAATTCCGCAATCAACCCGAATACAAAATCATTTCTGGTAGTGTTTCTGTTCTTGCTTCAGATGCCAGTTGTCAGACCAAGAGTCTGCAGACAATGCCAGCTGCTCCATTAGGCTGTACTTAGGCACAGCAGTGCTTTAAGCTAAATGCTAACAATAGCATGTAAAATAAACAGCAAAATAAATGCGAATTTGGCGCTTTCCCATCAACCGGATGGAATGGGGCGATTAAACTAGGCTCGTTCAAAGCGTCGTTTTGTCAGAAGTCGGCGGCAATGGCTACGCTTTTCGCATGGTCGAAGAGTAGAAGACGTGGAGGTAGCGGACTGGAAACAAAACAAGTTACCTCTAACCCATCTCCAGCGCAAACATGGAGAGAGGTCCTCAGGAATATGTTTCTATTTGTTTCTACGTAAGAACGAAGACAAAAAATCACATCAAATGAACATAAGTCCTTTTTTGGGCAATTGAGGCCTTTTTTTTTTCTTTGTTTTGCCTTTACAGATTTTCTAATGTGATACCTGCCTTTATGGAAACTTAGCAAATGTCTGCCTTTCTGTCCCTCTCTTCAGCCACATCTCCACTTTCCCAGGCCCCCTCTGGGTTATCCTTTACCTGTCCACCAGATGCCATCAGACTTTCCTCTTTTCATTACAGATCCTGCCACTCCCATCTCCCCACCCGCACCTCATTTCCTCATCAGCCACTCTCTATATATATACCAGCCCAGAACCTTTGTTCCTCTGCTAGATCCTAAAAGTTGCTTTGTAGGTCTGCTGAACCTTAATCTGGACCTGGGCCTGCCTCCTGTCTACCTGCGCCTGCCTGTAAGCCTGTTTATAACCGCCATTGTAGTAATACATCCCTGAACTGTACCAGTCTGCCTAGCTGCCTGCCTTTGGGTCCTGTGCCCATTGGTCCACTCACACCAGCCGTGACTCACACCAGTAGATGAGTTTACACTTTGAATTAGCAAAAGCTCTTCAAATGTCGGGAAGTTTATGCTCACTTTCTGAGACATTAATGGATTAGGGTGCACTTTGGCGGTAAGTGCCACAGGAAACAACGTAGCCTAATCCTTCTCCAAGGGACCACGGAGGTTAAGGAGAATCATGTCTGCTCTAGATTGAATAAGAATGAGTTAAAGCTCAATTTACAAGACTATCTCCTAATGTGGAGAAACATGTCCTCCCTAAATTTATTTTAAATCAGGCTTTGCTCAAAGGAAGTTAATTCAAATTGACTGAAAGCATGACTGGGACACGTGTAAGTCTAAAACAGAAATGAAAAATGTGGTGAGAAGACCAGAAAATATAATTCTGTATAAGTTATATAGTTCATAAACCTTGAATGACACAGTTGAATTGGCAGTAAGGGGGGAACTGTTTGAGTTTCAGGGAGGTCAGTACCCAGAATCCAGTATTTTCATTATGTTTTAATTAGGAATCTGTTTTGTTGAAATTTGTAACATTTTATTTTAGATTTCCTTCCGTTGCCTTCTGTGCGTCCTGAGGACCAAACAGAAACTAAAATTCAAACATGATTCAAACACACACACATGCACAGACACAGCATGTCGGAGAGGTATTTCCTTTTTCGAATGAAAAAAGGATGTTGCACCAATGTTGCAAGATGTACAAGTGGACCTGATCTGGACCAATCAGGGTCCAGTGTGTAGAAATCTGGGCCATTTTCCAGAGCTCTTGTTCCCAGGCAGAAAAGATGTGGATGACCCATTGTCATGTTGCAGTGGAAAGTAAGCCAGCTATTAAAGCACAGGACTTGGGAACTCATCTGTCGCTCCTGTCATGAAATGGCAAAATACACCCCGAACACCAACATATACTCAAACACACGCAGAAATAGACAAAGAGACAAAGAGACCAGTAGCGAGTGAGTAATGAGTTCCTTTTTTATTTTTATTTATTTTTTACCTCCTGCAGTCTGTGAATAATCTCATTTTACACATACACACTGCTATGGCGAGACTGTGGATGTGTGTGCACAGTCAGGATGAGAAATACCAAAACCTTGAAGAGAGTGAATCTGTTTGACAAAAACAAAGACACAGTCTGGGTTTAAGGCCCCCGGAAATGTATTTCTCAATCAGCTTGTTACTATGAGGGACGTGGTTCTGCATGAACACACTATTTTCTGTACTTATTTTTCCTTTGTGCTCTTGTCACTGGTTGAATTGGGTGGGGCTAAGCTGGGGACAGGTATAATGATAATAATAATAATAATAAATAACAAATAATATAGGTGACTGTTGGTGGGAAGTTTGGCAAATCGAGGAATTAAATCTGATCAATCCACACACCCACAATCCTGATGAAGCAGATTAGGTGAAGCTCAACGTTTTTAGTTTAGGACTTCAGTCCAGAAATGAAGAACTCTGATTGTATAGAAGTCTATGAGAAAATGACCCTACTTCTCACTTGATTTATTACCTCAGTAAACATTTTCCTAATGAGTTTATGGTCTCAATCGCTGGTTTCAAGTCCTCTCCAGTACAGCATGATGTTCTTTTTGGAAATTATGGTCCCATTTAGAGTAAAATAGATGATAAAACATGGTATTCTTAGGGGGTGGCGTTCGGTTGTACTAAAAGACACTTGGCTGCATTGTTTCTGGTCAGTACATTTTCAAGCTTACTTTGTTCGCAGCTACTTTGCATGGCGTAGCCAGGAGCCAGGTGCAGTCAGCTTGCTGCTATAGGTACGTGCATATTGTCTTAGGGTTCTCAGATCCCCAGCCCCACCCTCTCATCCAAATATAATCACTTCCGTCTTAAAAAATCCAAGATGGCAAATGACAAAATGCAAAACTTCAAAACGGTAGTTCACAAACCAATGGGTTGCGTCCCGGTGGCTACATCTACTTCTTTAACACAGTCTATGGGTTATACCAAGGTAGGTAAGACTGTGTTCAATGATTTGATTATTTATGGTAAACTGGTAGTTGTTCTCCTGACATCTGGGGTGTTTCTTTCTTCATATTTACGGCCAGGGCCCAGTTCTGACAGTACTTTCCTACCATGTCCAGCTGTTACTGTAGTCCTTGTTCAGTAGTAGACAGTAGAACAAGGTCATCAGCATAACACAGAGACGTCACCTCTCCATCTAGGAGGGAGAGGCCAGGGGCAGCACATTGATCCAACTGAACAGCAAGTTCATTTATATGCACATGAAATATATATATCTCATAAAGCAGTGTGATTGCCCATAGCATCACCATCTGCCATCTAGCGCGAGGTGAAACACTAAGCACTCTAGTGGGACGAATGAGCGATAGAAGCACGAGTGCTGCAAGTGTGTGAGTAAATATATATATATATATATATATATATATATATATAGTCATTCAGTCAGTCTCAGTCTCCGCACATGGTGTGCAACACAGCCCCACACTGGTGAACTGGCATTTTGTTGGGGCCCACTGATCTGGTCTGGTATCTTGGTGGCTCGCAGTGCACCCCAGGGAGAAGAGAGGCGCTGTAGAGGATGCAGCGATGCCAAACCAGTGACGTACAGCGATCTTGGTGCCCAAAATCGAGGTGTCCCACGCAGTCCGCTGCTGGACCGCAGCTCAGCTCACTTGTGTTCCACAATACTTTTTCCCCTTTCATTCTTTGTTCTACAACCATCTGATCACACATAAAAATAAGGTTTCATTCTGATTACGGCATTATTGTCAGCGAGAGCGAATGAAAATGTATGAGTGAGGCCTAACAGTCTCATGACTCTTTGCGGCGGTGCCTATCTGTTCCATCTGCAGTCTCTAATTGTGGAGTGATGTTGCGCAACCACACTACGCTTACGCACGGCAGATCAGCGCTTATGTTCACATCAGACTTGTCAGTTTCGATTAATTATTCTCAACAGTTTCTGCTGCGGTGTATATCAACAGGCCTGCTGGAAACAGGTGCCCCGTCAGTCCTCACCAGGTGTCTCTATCAAAAAAAACACCAGGTAGCCGGGGGCAACGGCTGCATCGTCTTCATTTTAGCGGCTCTGGCCAATACAATAAGTACACATGCTTGTAATTGCCCTTTAGAATATGTCACAGCCCGGCTCTTAGACTGGGACGAAAACGGTACAATCACAATGTGATTTATTTACAACAAAATAATGAAAACCAATAGATGGGAGGGATGTGTAGGGAGGGGATGAGTGAAAATGTGCTGCATGGATGTGCTGTAAAAGCAAAGAAAAGGGAACAAAAGCCACAACGCAAGAGGGACTGCTGCCCTGGCTCATAGGCATGGAGCGAACCAAGCAGAGGGGCCGTCACATAGTCACAAGTGTTTACGGATCTGATGGCAGGACGATGTCATTTGTCTGACAGCACCATGGTTATGGTTTGGTTGAGAGAAACCACCAGGGTGACGGAAAGATCATGGTTTAAAGAAGTACTTCGTCATGGTTACAATAGTAAGTACAAAGAATGATCGGGGTCACGATTATCGGTAGGAAACAGGAAACGAACAGTGGTAAAAGTCGGATGTTAAAGTGCAACCTTTTGTCGTCACATCCATCCACCCCAAAAATCCTCCTTATGCAGGGCAAGTTTTGGGGCGAATGACTGACTTGGGAGATGGGCCTCGTAGTCAGTCACAGCCAGGGAAAAGAGGGCAACGTGGAATGGAATGGGATTTTGCAAAGTGAGTTTGTGGTAAATTTTTACTAGTGGCATTGCGCTAGCTCGCCAGTACATTCTGCCCCACTCCATGCTGTATTCGGATTGGTTGTAAACACGACCCTGTGGGGATTTGGGATTCTTTTCCCCGCTCTGGGTCTATTTCTGCCAGAGCAGCTTGCACCTCCGTGTGAAATTCACTCGTGAAATATATATACATGCCTGTATTTAGTGGCAATTGACTTGAAATGCATTTTTTTAATGATTCATTTCAGTTGTTTCTGACTTTGTCTTCACACCTACAAAGCAACGCTGGTTTTTCATGGAGGAAGGGTGGAAGACAGGCCATTAAACCTCTGCCACCACCCCCCCCCCCCCCCCCCCCCAAAAAAAAAAAGACTGGTTAATGATAGCTGATATACTCTAAGATCGGCTATATGGATATTTTAAAATGAGTGAAAACCGAAAAAATTAGAGGCAACAAAAGGTTGTCATATTCAAATACAGCCACAGCATCCGCTACCTGACCTAAATGAGCTGAAAACAAAAGTTTATGCTTGTAAAACGACTACATTATTAACATGGCTGCTGAGGAACAATGTACACTTCCTGCGTACATTGAAATGTGTCTTGTGGACTCGTCTCACAGCACGAGCAAACGCCACCGTTTTGGAGTGAAACTTTCATCTGGGACAGCCCAAATTGTACAGAGGCCTTAATTCAGTCAGAGACAGGCAGTCAGAGGGTAAGTAAAATAGACATAGAGTCAGTGGGTAAGTCAGACAGACAGTCAGGGGTAAGTCAGACAGACATGTATCCTCCCCCGAGGGCTCCAGGGGGAAGGGGCTGTGGGAGAGGCAGCAGCCAGGAGATAAGGCTCTCACGTGTGGCTGCTGTCGTGTAATTCCCCCCTTTAATACAGCCAGGCCCTGGTTCTCAGCTCAGCCCGGATCTGCACAACCTCTCCTGAGACTCAGCTGTCACAACCCAACCCTGCCACGACTCTGAGCAGCCACACACACACACACACACACACACACACAGAAAGAGAGAGAGAGAAAGGTGCTTAAGCGTTTGCATGAGCGTGTGCGCGTCACAGAGCGAGAGCAAGTTCTGAGCCATGTGTGTCATTTTCCATGAGAAGCTCAGGCAGGCTGAGGCTAAAGCCAGACAAGTTCCTAGAGGGAGAGAGGATCAAGGCACAGCGAGCATTACTCAGATCTATGTGCTTACAGTATATACAGCTGCGTGTTGACTCTGTCTCCCTGTCTGGCTTTATGTGTTCTCATACATAGACATGAAGGCACGCTGTCTCTGTCTGCTGCAAAGAGTCCACCCTGACAAGTTATTTTCACCCGAGTCTCGCAAACTTCTTTGTCTCCACACATTCGCGAACTACCGAGCAAACCAGCCTCCTACTGGCACCACTGCCCACCGACATGGTGGTCACTTTAAATTTCCTTAAAGCCACTATTTGTTTAGTGTTATTTTGTTGTGATCGTAGCAGCTGTCAAATGATTCTGCGGGCATAAGTTTATATTTGAAAAATTCAGTCAAATAGTGGTCAATGAGCCATGTTCGGCCATTTAAAACGTTTACATGAGTTTTTTCATCCGTCTGCTTTAGATAAGAATATAAACACAAGGCTCATGTAAGTCCCAATCAACATGATCTCGCGTCTCATTTAATAATAATCGACGCCACCGCGTGAGCAGAGGCAGGTAAACCACAGCGGCTGCACCTCGTCCTACGCCAGGCTATTTTTGGTCGGCGTTAGAATGAAGTCTAATAAACCTAGCAGAAAAATAATGTCATCCACATTTTCATTCCATGGCTTTAGCCTAATTGACTCGGAGAGATGTGCGTCAGAAAGAGGTGGTAGTCAGTCACAGAAACGATGCCGATAACATCATTTTCTAAGGCAACAATAACAACAGAACACTCAGTTGAGCATAAATGAGGTAGGCCACTGTTTATCACGTGTGGATAACCACCAGGGAATTCAATCTGTGCTCAGATACAATCCTAGAGGTTTCATGATTCAATTTTATTCTTCAATGAATGAAAATAATAGGTCAAACTAAATAATATTGAAAGCATGCAGGCCTGCTCCGCCACTATGATAACAACTCCGCTGGTCGCCCTTCATTCTGTCCACAGTGCCCTTTTTGACTCTGCGCCAAAGTTGGATGTTTTAAATTCCACACATGGTGGCTTTAATGTTCGAACTTGCTCTAAACCTTTTTCGATCTTGACTGTGCATCGGCAGCCACACTGAGTGACTGACAAGTCGAAATACAGCCGTTAGATGGATTGACTTTTGTTACACAAACGGTTATTCAGATGTTGTTAGAACAAATACTGTGACGAATGTTGGCAAAATGTAGTAACAAAACATTGCCGTTGAGCGTACTGTGGAGCGTTGCAGAATTGTCTAACGTTGTCTGAGGAATAGGTCTTTCACCTGCCCAGCACGTAAGTTATGTGTTTCATTTGCGACTCATTGTGTGTGTGTTTGTTTTGGTGGAGAAGGTACATGTGACTTCAGCTTCATCTGTATTGCTTGCATGTTCTTGGTTATTATGCTATTATTAATGTCCTGCATTAATAATCATATGTGACCATATTTAATGTTACATAGCTCCCACTGGTATGGTGATATTACAGCTGGCCAAGTCATCTATCATCCTCTCTCTGTTCTCCCCTGCCCCCCACCTACACACACACACACACATTCATTCATACACTGTGATCCAACTGGTCAGCACTCACTGCTGCAGAACATCGTTTAATTATAAACATATCGTGTAACCATCTTTCTCTCGCACTCACGTTCGTCCTTCAAGGCAAGATCTTCAATAGGAGGAGTTTACAGGTATTTCCAGTATTTGAAGTATCGTCACTTCGAACGACTCTACGGTGTGCAAGACGAGGGTCACGGAGCTGACGGGCATTAACCAAGCTAGCAGCGGTGCTAAAAAGCTTCTCCACAGGCTCTGATTACCAGAACATCTCACAGCATAAGTAATGTGTCTGTCTCCGTCTCCATCTGTCACGTGACCCTCGCCTTGCAGCGAACCATCAAGAGCGTCTCGCATTGCTTCCCTTCCCTTCAGATGCGGATTGCAGGTCAATGCCAGTTGTAAATGGGGTCAAAAACCCAGAAACCCAGGCAAACAGTAACCAACATCCAGGAAAGTAAAATCTGTCGTTCTTCCATAGAATGGCAAATAAATCCCATGCAATGTGCTCACAGCGTGGTTGAGACTATATTTTCTTTTCAGGAATGAAGTTGAGTGGTAAGAAGACACCATCTTGTGTTGAACTACTACATACAGTACCAACTTCTGCATAGTGCAGAAAGTTGGAGATAGCTTCTACTTTACAGTGTAAACATCTGCGAGGGAGGGAGGGAGAGGAAGACAGGAAAGAGAGATCAGTGGGGTACAGATGAAGGGGAGGATTTTTACTAAGATTAGCTTTATTGAGGGCCTAATGTACATAAAAACTGACTACCGGGTTTACCTTTACAGAAGCCACTGCTGGCCACTGAGAAGTGCGGCGCCTTGCTCAAAAGCACCTGAACTAGATGTTAAGAGAAGAGCATTGCTCATTAAGTCTTTGTGATAGGGGCCAATTATTAACCTTCTGGTTGAACCTTTCTAATCTGTAGTCTTCCTCCACACCACAAAGTTACAGAGAGAGAGAGAGAGAGAGAGAGAGAGGAAGACACAAGTAGACACACAGACGGAGCTTCACATCGAGCAGGATTGCAGCGGATGGCATCACAGAGCCATTTCCTCTCAGCCTCCAGTGCTCCAAGGAGGAAAGAGTTGATTTAAATCCTACATCACCTTCCATTGTCTAGTCCATCACTAACACTTAAGACTGTATCCACATTCCCCCGCTGCCCCCCCCCCCCCCTCCTGCCCCTCCTTCTGTCTCCCACTACCACCATGTCCTCTTACCCAGCAATGATGAGCCTGTTTCCAGAGCTCCACGCTGATGCAAGGAGGCACAAAGACATGCACACTGTGGAAATGTGGAATGCACAACACCGGACAAATGAGACAGTAGATACAGTGGATATGGACACAAACACATGCAGACAGAAGCACAATTGCAATCATAAAATCCCATTTGTAGAAAGGAGTGTGCATATGTATGAGCAAGAAGCGGACAAAATACCAGAAACACCATACATTGAAGTATTTCAAAAATAACTCAACTGGTACTACAGTTGAAGTTGATATGGTATTCTCCACTGCTAGGGGCATAATGTTACAGCGGAGCACTCTTTTTTTTTTTTTTCATCTTACTCCTGAACACACAAACCAACTTTACAAAGGCAATTTAGTCAGTGCCATAGACTGTATATAAGAAGACAACATAGCCACCGTGAAGTCACCCATTGGTTTGTGGGCTACCATTTTGAAGCCTAGAGTTTAGCATTTTGGCCTTCTCCATCTTGTTTTTTTTGGAACCAGAAGTGACTTTATGTGAATGAGAGGGTGGAGCCGGGGATCTGCGAACCTGAAGAACATGCACGCCTACCTATACCGGCAACCTGACTGCACCTGGTTCCTGGCTACGCCAAAGTAGCTGCTCACGAGCTTGTAAATGTGCTTACCGGAAAAAACGCTTTCAGTACAACAACGCTGTCCCCGTGGTAGCGACTTGTCAGGTTGCCCCACCCTAAAGCATGGCCAGTTTTATGGTCTATTTTACTCTAAATGGGACCGAAATGAACCTCATGTTGTAATAAAGAAATCTTGAAACTAGCGCTTGAGACCATGAACTCACTAAGGTAATAAATCAAGTGAGAAGTAGTGTCATTTTCTCATAGACTTCTATGAAGCCTGACTTATTTTTGCAACCCGGGGAGTCGCCCCCTGCTGGCTATTAGAAACAATGTAGGTTTAAGGCACTTCTGCATTGGCTTCACTTTTCAGATCTGGAGGTTGGTGCTTTGTCAGTAAATTACTTTCATTATTCTCAGAAGACTGTAACATACTTACAAAGAAATGCAGTTAACTTGTGACCTTCATGAAGACCAGTTAGCTTAACTGCCAGTTATGTTTCATATTGTACTTCAGTTGATTAAAGACACGAGTAAATGGTTTGGCACATAGTTCCCCCTTTTCTATTTATTGAATCTACAATCAATCAATGTTCGAATGGATCGAATCGCGACAAAGACTCCCAACCCATACTATCTGAGCAGTAGCGTACAATTTAAACAGCCATCACTCTAATGAACCGCAAGTTTCATAGCCACATTAAGCAAAGCTGTTATTTCTGGTAATTCTGAAGCCTGAAACTTTTATGAAAGGATGATCCATTATTGTCAAAGTTGTATTCATCTTCTTGTTGTGAGAGTGTACAACTATTCCTATCTGAGCATCTGTCAATGCTTGATTTACCCATGCAACCCTCTTCCTCTCCTCCACCTCCAGTTTTCATCACCAGCCATGCAGCAACCGAATGCGTCCAGTTTTGGGCACATCTAATGGGCTCATAAGGAGTCCTGCTGCAGGTCACATCCACCTAGATCTTAAGCTGGAAGATCAGTGTGGGCCTCCTGCAAGAACCACTTGAATGACCAGATTTGTCCTTACGTGGCTAGTCCACACGATTTAAGAGAACGCGCTGCAATTACCACTTTCCTAGTATTTGAAATTTCCAAGTTCCCAAGCCTGTTGTATGAGTCGTGTACAGATTGTTGGCCTCCGAAGCTCATGGTGACTGCGCCAGGCCTAGACATAGTCTGGATTTGAGATTCTATGATTTTATTGGCATATGTTGGCATGGGAATGTCACCAGTTGCTAGGAAAATCAACTGTGACTCAAACAGCTGTCGATAAGGAAATCATTGTCCAGGGGAACATCCTCCTGTCCAACTCTGTGACTGTCATGTCCCTTTGACAGCCTCCCATCTAAGTCGTGGACCGCTTTGCTTCGGAAAGACAACTTTCAGCGTCTAACTTCATGTCAAACTATTCCCTCTTTGTTTCTGTCACGATACAGCACTGCTCTGATGACACATCATTGGCAGCTGTATCCATAATTTCTAATTGTCCAATACCACTACTAACACTGATAAATCGTCATCATCAACAACATCATTGTCCTCATGCTGAGGTCTGACATCAGGACCTACATTTTTTTTGTGAATGAAACAGGTAACCTTATTTAGAATCTTGAGGGCGGTGATCATGCTTATGATCAAATGTGCACCTGCTCATGGAACAGGTTGCATTCATCAGGTTGAAACAAGCAATTTATGACAAGAGTTTGTCCGACTGTCGTTCTTCCAACAAGCAAACCTTTCAGAAAAGAATTACAGTTAAGTTTTGGATGAGAACACAAAAAATGGTCTTGCATCGGTCCCAAAAGATCACATCTTCACCATTAGCAGTGTCTGGACTTCACTAGCGGATACTGTATTACTCTGCAGCTCATTTCATAACTTCTAGTCTGACTCACCGGATGTAGGCTGTTGGGATAAGTCTGCCATTGGCCGTGCATTGACCGTCGCTGCGGCCTGGGCTCAGCATCGCCCAAAGACGATTGGCTTCTTTGTATTCATTTAAACCAATCAGAGAGCGTTTCCCCTATCCCAGAATGATAATGGCTTGAGCCAGACCTTTCTGCGAAGTGTGGAGATAGGTTCTGGCTATGCCAGACTAAGTGACCACCAACATTAACACTGTGTCCTGATTGAAGTGCACTAGTTAGAAGAAGGTACCATTTTCAAAATGTGTTTTTTTGTTGGTGCCTTCATAGACACTTTGCTTGGCTGCCACACAGCAATGGTTTTAATGTAAGAAATGACCAAATTCACATGATTTTATCACAGAACCCATGTCAGCTTATTGTTTGTCATCTGGGTTTGATTTACCAACAGCATCGTTCATGCAATGCTTTTCAGCAAGTTGGAGTGTCCAACATTCTAATTTTATAGGCCTCAATAAAATGAACTGCAACTCATAGCTGCCTAGAAGGTTTAAATCAGTTTTAAAACATATTCAGTTTTGGTTTATATATATATATATATCATTATCTGGGGTTTCTCTCACTTTACATATGTGTCCTCACACAAACAATCACAAAACAGGCATCAGAACTTGCCAGATATTCCCTTCCCTGCCTCCTCCGCTGCAGTCGCATGAGGTTTTTCTTACTGCTCCCGCCTTCATCTAAACAGCCCAAGAGCCGTGGTCTTTTTCAGTGCCGGGTCATTATGTTCACATCCTTTTATCATTTGCATATAGACAGTCTCCACGAATACCTGTAGTCACAACAGCACGCTCTCCTCATTTTGCTACTATATTGGAACACACACACACACACACACACACACACACACACACACACACACACAGTAGAAGGTAGAGACAGCGATTTGTTTGTGACCTCCAAAACTTCTTCTGTTTTCCCTACTTCTGTCTCATAAAAATGAGTCAGATCACACGCTGATACAGCAGAAGAAGTGTCCAAACACACACACACACACACGCACATACATATAATACACACACACACACACACACGTCTCTGTTCACACAGACTCCGGACAAGGTGAATGGGAATTACCCAGAGGACCTTGCCAGAAACCTTCAGGATGACATCGATGCCCTATGCAGCTTCAATAAGTGTGTGTTTGTGTGGACCTACGCATGTGTGTGTGTGTGTTTGTGTGTGTATGTGAGTGTGTGATGAACATGTGTGTCCTTTGAAACGTAATAGTGCATTTCAAAATCTGCTACACAAAGCACATTCTAAAACTATGGCTTGTCCATTTAAGCAAACATTCGACTGGGTGCCTTCAGGTCAGGAGAGCTTTTTAAAATACATCGCCTCTCTCTCTCCCTGCCTCTCTCTCTCCCTCTCTGTGGACAATGCCGGGGGCCTCCGAAGGTTGACCCATGTCTTCCCTTACTCCCTCCATCCTCCCCTCTGTCCGCCGCTGCAACGGCAGGGTAGGGTCACCATCCTTCTCTGTTTCATCCGCAGATATTAGCTGTTTGAAAATGATAAATGTGACACTGGGAGAGAATCTGTTTAGGCTTTTATAATCAGAGGAAATGCTCACACCCACCCACCCACCCACCCAAACCTTCCACCAAACTTGTTCCAGGCTTGATGACCTTCCAGCAGGTAAAAACAAATTAAACACACAATGCTGTCTTTGAGTCCGATCTGCAATCTCTGAGGTTGTCTCAAGGACAAGCTGGCTTCAGGCTTCTGTACACACACACACACACACACACACACTGACACCCTGGTAGAGCCCCCCCCCCTCCAAAAGATTATTTTCTTAGAGCTACAGCTTCCTAGAACTATCATCCATTTGTGTCCCCTGCAAATGTACTAACTCTGACTGGTAAAAGGACATTTTGATGGATACAGTATCAATAATAAATTATGAATAAGTTAGAAAGTAATCAGGCTACTCAGTCAATAAATTAAGACTTGCTTGAAGTGGACAGACAATTCTTAAGAACCCCAAAGAAATTACGACAAAAATCTAATAATAAATCACGGTGGAAATGAACAAGCCTCCAAACCTAAACGGCAAAACAGGTCATTTGTCATGGACTTCCAAAACAAAACACATGAGCATTTTCTTACCATCCAGATCTTCGGCCATTCTCTTCATCCCTTCACCACCATCCAGTGTCTAGACTCCATAGGGGGGATATTCCTGTCAGCACCATGGCATCACCACCCACTAAGAAATGATGACGTCGCAATGGGGTCTCTTCGCCAAAGACCCCCCATGTATCTAATTTTACTGAACACCGCCATGATAAATGCATTTGATCACTCTTAACTAGGCCTCTCCCGATTGAAGTTTTGACAATCCTGATAGTGCTTTGGAATATGCACAATCATTCCCGAAATGTAATGCGTGACAAAGGAATGCTTGTGGACACACACATACACACACTCAGAGCAAAAGAGCTGTTTGAAGATGAAAAGCATTAAGCGCTGGAGATACACGTAGTCTGTTTACCTGTTTGCCATGTTCACCCGTGTTATTAGTTCTTTAATTCCCCCTGCTCTTATTTCATCTGGAAAAAAAAATAAAGACACCTCAGATCAAAAAAGACAGAAGAATCGACAAGTAGCTTTTAGATATTTACACGTGCCTGTGGGGGGGGGGGGGGGGGGGGGGGCAATGTCTGTACACTCTCATCATTTAGCATACGTGCTCACACACACAAACACGCAAAACAAACCACGTCTGTGTGAGGCAATAATGTATGTTTTTGGCCACATGGGGGCAGTAAGTAAGCTGTGAACACAAGCTGTGAGCGTATTAATACCTCACCAAATTTAAGTCTAATATTGACTCTCCTCCACCAGCTCCACAGAAAAAAGAAAAAGGGACGGTGGGAAGGGGTCAAAGGTCATCAACCAGGAGTCAGTGGATGGCTGGAGAAAGATCAAGGAGGACAAGATCATCCTTGAACGGGGACTGGGTTACAACTCCCTCCGCGTTTTCATGTGATCGACGTTACACCGAGAAGTATGGAGTATTTTCCCCAAACTGTACTGGAAAAGGATCTATTATGATATTCCTGGCAGAACATCATTTAGAACATATGGGGAGATAAAAATGTGACTGGATTTCAATTTCAAAAACTGTATTATTTTATTTTAAAAATGGATCCCACGACTACTTGTATGTGAAAGGGGTCACTCGCTCGCCCCACTGTCCACAGGGGGTCCTGTCCTGCGGGTGTAGCAATTTGGTCCACGTTAAGTGTCGACTCCTTGTGACACGAGGACTGTTGTTATAAGTTTAGATAACCCAGCCACGCAAGGTCCCACTGGGACGCTGAGCCTGCAGTTTCCCTTCTGGTCTCAAGTCGATGGTGAAACTCTCATCACCCACTCCCTGTAACTGCTGACCTGGAGTGGCCCGCCGGACACGGATCACCCACCTCTCTCCCTCCACCCTCTCGCTGACAAGGTGTCCGACAAGAGCGTTAACCTGCGACTAGTTTGCCTTTCTCAGACTGGTAAAACTGAATCGTTGTAAAAGCCTCAGGAATAAAGCCAGAAATCAGTAAATGTCATGATTTCACAAGAAAATATGATTATAGAAAATAAATCGTCTCGTGATTAACCTCCATCAGATTTATCTCATGACCCCTTTTTTGAGTTTCCCGACATCTGTGTTGGCAACCTCTGTTGGTGGTGTTGAAATTGAGACACTGGTCCGTGTGGGCAGCTGGTTTCCCGTCCCACTTGTGTCTTTTTTTGCGTTTAATAAATCCCTTTCAGTTTATTTATTTATTTTCATTCTTTTTCGTCATAAACAGACGTAAATAAATACGTGGACTCAAAAATATCAGTTTTTGGTGTAAATGTAGAATGTAAACGCCTCCTCAGGTTGCTAAATATCTTCACACATGCATGCAACAAAAAAAAGAAAAGAAAAAAGAATTAGATTGCCTGCTTTGTCGAGCTATAACGCGGGCCCCAGTTTTGTTTCCTGTCATGTTGGTATGGGTGGGGGCAGGAAGGAGGGGGCAGCGGGGCGGGGGGGGGGGTAGGGGTGCACCGTGTAATATTAAGCCTCACACTGAGGGGTGGGAAGATGATTCCTCATAAACAGCGGCAAAAGAAGAGGTGGGAGTGTGTTTCTGTTTTCTACCCCAAGCAAAGACAAAGCGTGTAATAATTACAAGGCCGGAACACAATGCGCTGTCGGTTGTGGCGGGGGGAGAGCTGA
>NC_092180.1:27296890-27421890 GCF_043641665.1 Enoplosus armatus | reverse complement strand
CACACACACAAAAAGAATGTCATACCATCAGGGATCCCACGGGTCACTGGTCTTTGGTGGATTTATGGGATCTGATGGAATGTGGACTGGTGTAGACAGTAGATAATCTAATGCAAGTCTGTAAGACTGGAGTCGAATGTCTTGTCAGGTTTTCCTGGTAGATCGGGAATTGAAACCTTGATACTGGAACGATGCTACCTTGTCAAACTTGAAATCGTGTTACTGACATTTTTAGTTATAGAAGAAAAAAGAACACACCTGGTAGGAGTTAATGGTTTGGGTCATGAAATGGCTCTAACATGAAATGTAAGGCTTTAGAAAACTTGAGTAAATTTACGCTGTGGCCACGGTGGGCCTTCTGCACAGCAGACGCACATGCATTCCTACTTTCCTTGAAATCTGGGAGCTGATATGCCTGAATCATAGCATATTCGCCGTGCACACACCTCCCACAGAAGGGAAAGGGCCCGGCTCTGAGGTTGTAAATAAAATGTTTCCAAAGGGAGACAGACAGCTCCAGAGATGGTCGTGTCCATAAAACAGTGAAATACTGTGAGAGGTAATGGCAGCGGCTATGAGACAGGACGCTCTGAGCATTTCCAGATGGACCCCACCACCACCAGGCCAGAACACCCACCACACTGCGGAAAGCAGGGGAACGGGAGGCGTTTCAGGTATTCCCTCCTTCTGGAAGACATTTTGTCTGGAGGTCTTATCTGTGAAATGAGTGTCATAGCCTCGGTAACATTTTGTGTCCGAAAGATGGAACACTAGAAATGGATTTGAAACATGTTGTTTGTAAAAAAGTCATCATGAACACGAAACCACCCAGAACTAACAGGCAAAGGAACCAAACCACAGGTGTGAAAGTACCCTTATATGACTAAACTCTCCAAACCTTAACCATAGAGGTGGCAGATTACGCTCTACGAATGGCAATGGCAGTCTGTCGGTTGGTCGGTTCACCACTTTGGTCCACTTTGAAATATATTCTTAACAACCGTGAGATGGATTTCCATTTAAATTTTGTACCCCCAGAGGATGAATCGTACTGACTTCGGCAATTCCTTGCATATTTCTCTATCACCACCATGAGGTTGACATTTGTGGTTGAGAGAGACACAGAACAGATATTCAAGGTTCCAGGGGAGGATAGACTATAACGACTTTGACGATCCTCTGACTTTCCCTCATGGGGAAAGACGATCCTTGAGTCTACGTAGTGTCTGAATGATGAATTTGGTCATTCATGGTCCCCAGAGGAAGACTTTAAAAACGTTGATCTCCTGCCTTTTTTTTGTCTTGCTCAGTCATCTGGTCAAAATCATTCTCATTAGCCTCATCTGTATCTGTGCCGTTGAGTGTTAATAACAAATATTAGCATACTAAACCAACACAATCATGATAAACAGTATACCTGCAAAACAGCAGCATGCTGGTATAATCACTGGAAGCATGTTAGTATGCTGATGTGAGCATGTAGCAGCAAGTACAGCCTCATAGAGCCCCTTGCATGGCCTATAGACTCTTCGTGTTGTTTGTCGTAAGGATCGTCTTGGAAGGTGATGAAAGAATACAAGACTATTGCATTCCTAAAAGGCTTGCCTGGCGGTCGTCTTGGGGATAAGAAAGTTCTACAACCCCTAGCAGCACCAGAAATGGCATACTTGAAGCATACTGAACCCTTCGATCCCACAACGTTCCTCGCCTCTTTCCAGCCAAACAAGGTCCTGCTCCAACATGCCTCATTTGTCTTGATAAGGTAGAAAACCTTGCAAACGAACACTCGTGCTGCTCGTTAGTCTGTCTTATGTCTCTTATTTTGTTCATGTTTTGTTTTGTGTTGCACATTTCCTGTTTTTTTTTTATTTTGTAGCACTCACGAGTATTCACTTCCGGCCCTTGTGTGCTTCCCGCCTTCGTGATCACCTGCCCCGCCCTGATTAGTTTCACCTGGTCCTCTTTAGTCAATCACCTGTGCTTGTATTTAACCTGCGTTCTCCTGTCTCCTTGTCCTTGGGGCAAGTGTTTCAGCGGGTTTCCTAGTGTTCTATGTTTTTGATATTTTGACTTCGTCTTTGCCTTCTCCATCCTGAATTCTCTGCATTGTCTGACTGCTCAACCGTGTACGGAACCCTGCCCGTTTTGCCTGTAAAGTTCTTACTTTTACCCTGCCTGAGTCTGAGTCGTGCCATTGGGTCCTTTTCTCCTCTGTGTACCAGTCGTTACAAGTATATCAGCACATGTAAGAGTCCTGTGGCCTCTCGGCCCTTAAAAGCAGCATTGATGTTCACCTCGGTTTTGAATGTTGTTTTTCTGCCGATAGTCACCTGCTCTTTGAGCTAGTTAGGATAACCACAGCTAGCTCACTGCTGGCCACACCATTGTGTTCAGCCTTCAGCCCCAAAAACATCCTCTAGCTTTTTTGATTTACAGATGTTTCTAATGGCCACATTTGGGCACCAACATGCAAACAATGTTAAATGTGTCGTATTTCTTTACCATTTTTAACAAGACATAGCTGAAGTGGTGAAGTGTGATTCTTTAAATGAAAGACAAAGGAAAGGGGAGGAGGAAGGGATACGATGAGGAATGTAGTGGAGAGATGGAAAGCATTTATGGCTGTTCTACTGCTAGAACGCCCGCTCCAACGTGGCGCCAATGTGAGCGAGGCACTCTTGTCACTCTTTGTCTTTCTGGTACATGAAACAGATCACACTTAGACACTCTCACTCAGGCAGGTCCAGCCTTTCCACACACACACACACACACACACCTGCAGACTTGCTCATACACTCATGCATGTCATATAAATGCACATCAGCTGTGATGTGTTCCTGCTAAATGTCTCCCCGGCCTGCCTGTCATTGGCTAGAGGTGAGAAATCATAATGAAGCATGAAGAAAAGATCATTCTCTATTCATGTGACAACATTAGCCTCTTTCATAAGCAAACTCAAATATTTATCAGAATTGAAAAACCATTCAATAGTATCTGTGGCAATGGAAATGGACCAAAAAGATTAAAAAGGAAGAAAAAAAAAAGACATGAAAAGAGGGTTTCTAATAATAGCACTCGGATTGGGTATGGTGGCAGCATTCTGGTTGGCTGGTTTTTATTGCCTCTTATTAGACCCTGGCAAAACAATTATTAATCTTAGATTTTTTATTTTTTTTTTCCTGCTTTTTTCTGGTAACACAAAAGAATTAAAACAGTGCCCTTGGGCTGCACAGTCCTACTGTAGTGATTAAAAACAGGAAATTGTGATGCATAAACTATTAGACAAAGCCGTAATCAGATTCATTAATTTCCCTCATTTCTAAGGGCTAACAGGTTCTCTTAAAGTGACACAGCCTTTAAAAGAGTCACCCGGAAATGTGCACCAACTCAAAGCCTGTGCAGAAAAGCATGCTTTGATCATATGATTCCTATCAGTACTGATTACGCAACATGTTAAATCTACATCATCTATGTGCAACCTGATGACCACAGGGTCAGCTCAGTTCAGTATAGCAATTATGTGCTTACTGCAGCTTTTATACAGTTTCATTAGGGTACACTATTATTATGTTATTTTAAAATCTTAAAATGTCTTAACGATCAACATATTAGAGCTTAAAGCTGTCATATGTCGATTTTTTATATGATTATAGAAGCTTTCAACATATTTAGAAGTCCCCCCCCCCCCCCCCCCATTGTAAAAAAGAACCAGGCAGTCCCAGTGAAAACTGGACTGCTTTGCATGCAAAAGCATATGTGAAATGTTATTTTTAACATCACATCGAAGCATTTCTTATATAGAATAATTACATTAAATTAAATGCTGTATCTAGACGGTTTCAACAGTAAGGCCTAATAGCGGACAGACGTCTGTATCTTAAAATTCACATGTGACAAACTAAGTTCTATGAATGAAGTGATTTCAAATGTGGTAAGAGGCGTCATGTTTTCAGGTTTACGCGCATGCAAGCTTTCATAATGTGAAAACGACGATTTCACATGTGAACTGAAACATCTCACATAGGCCCTCCTGATTCCACATGTGAACATTTGGAAATCGCATGTGGAACGCCACAACCACGTGCGTCTGAACGCATCACATGTACATTTTTCCATAGGTATACTATATGGATTGTCTTTTTTGAAAGTACTACTGTTGGGTTGCCAAAGTCAAAAGTATTCTAATCCTACACATAGTGGCTTTAAGTTAGTTACGTAACATTATGATAATTAGCATACACAGGTTGCACATTCAATATTCGAATTGCATGTGGCAGGAAGGACTGTAAAATACACATTTTTCAGGGTTTTGACTTGTCCAAGTCCAAACATAACACATTGTTACTGCATCCACCTCCCGCTCAACATATTCTGACCTGCTGCTTGTACCAGATAAAGGTCTTTGTTTTGGCATTAAAGCAGCCCTGAGTGCTATAGTAGGTAGGATTCTTTGCTTCCTATGAACCATTTTAAGCCTTGTTTGTTTTTGGCTTCCTCAAAAAGTGAAAATGTGTGTTCGGTCCGAAAGGTTTTCTGAGGAAAGACACGCACACACTCAGGTAAACATCAGAAAACAAAACTAATTCAGTCGAATTCAACATTCTGTATTAAATGCAAGCATGTTGTTGAAATATGCAGTAACACACACACACACACACACGCGCACACACACACTAAAGAGGAATACAGACAAGTGAGAATGACACAGAGAAGGAAGCCCTCGAAAACCAGATGAAAAATTAGAACTAGGAATGACCACAATCAATTCTGTAACACTGCACAAAATTAATTAGGTTTCTGCATGGAGGGTGTGTGTGTGTGTGTGTGTGTGTGTGTGTCATTTGTCTCTGTGCTTCTCCATTGCCACTGTGCTGTTGAGAAGGCAGGGGGGGGGGGTTTCAGCCTCTCTCTGTCTCACCCCACCTCATCCCTCTTCAGCCCAAATGATTAACTACAAATTACTGATCTCACAACAGTGTGTGTGTCTGTGTGTGTGTGTGTGTGTGTGTGTGTGAGAACCATACATCAATATCAATAGCAGTGGCAACCAATGACAAGTTACTCACATGTATTAGTCACATGCCTGCAGCTACAAACACACATGCTTGTAGGCTAAGGGCCAGGGCACAGCGGCATTTGTGTAACAGCACATTTCCTACTGAGATCAGTTCACGTCTACAGAACATTCAGCATATCTGTCGGTTGTTTGGTTGGAAAACACTGAATGCATATTTGTGTTTGCCTGCAAGAAGGCTCAGCGTACCTTTATTGTTTTTTTTTTGTTTTTTTTTTACCTGTCTGGAGACCAAGCTAGCTCACTTGGTAACTGTCATTTAGCAAGCCAGCCACCTTTAAAAAGACATAGCGGCTGCACATAGTGGCTACCATGTTACCAGTTAGCTTGCCAGCCACAAACTAGCCTTGCAGGTACAGCTACCAGCACCACCTATTTTGCTTTCACACTTCATAAATTCATTTCACTACGCCACTTCCTGGTGTTAAATGACAATTCACTGCTATATACTTTTCTCTTTTTTTTTTTTGTTAAACAGATGTCTATACATGAATACACACCCGCTCGCACTCCTTTATACACACACACACTCACACACAGAGGAGAAGGTAGTGCTCTCAGTGCGTTGCGTTCGGCACTTTGCTCTGTCAGTAAAGATATGCCACTTAAAACAGCGAACCTTCTGAAGTCCTCATCAGAAGAGAAATCCACACTTTCATAAAGCTGAGACGCAATTAAATACAAAAAAAAAAAAAGAGATGCTTTTATCAACACAGCACTTCAACACTCACACGCACACACTCACACACCCTCCAGTCTCCTACCCTGTGAACTTCAATCCATCGCTGGAACTTGCGGACAAAAGGGACCAGAATTTCTTTGGAGTGTGTACGGACAGAAAAAAAGAAAAAAAAAAGAAAAAACATGATGTCTCGACTTGTCGGGACGCGAGGGCCCAGACGGTTCCAGTGCTCAGGGGGCCTCTATGATCTGATATCTTTTTAATTAACGGTATCCCATTCAGCCACTTGGAGGAACAAAATAAAAAGGGAAAGAGAGAGAAAGAGGGAGAGACGTAAGTTTTGACAGCTCTAATTAATGTGCACGGAGGCAAAAAAAGAAACAGGAGAAGACGAGCTGATCTCATAGCAGACTGGTGAAGGATTCATTAGACAGGCCGGTCCGTCTGAAAGACATCAAACACTCCTCTCGCTCCCTCCTCTATACTTGTTTTTTTTTTTTTTCTCTCTTTTCTCTAGACTCATAAGACTTTTTTTTTTTTTATAAGACAAGAATTTTTTTTTTTTGTTGCGAGAAAGGGACGGAGGAAAAAAATGAAGGGAGGAGATAAAAAGAGAGACGGAGGAAGAGTGGCCGAGGACATGAGAAAAATGAAAGGAGAGGGAAGGAAACAGAGATGGGAGGATAGAGAAGGGGGAGAGATGGAGGTGGAAGAGAAGGGGGGCTGGGGGGGTGCGTGGGGGACGGAGCCCAGAGCTGCCACTTCACAACAGGGGAGATGAATGACTTTTTACCTCTGGACACTGGGCCTTAATGAAACCTCCAGAGGCCAAACAATGGCATCTCTGAGACACACACACACACACACACACACACACAAAAGCAGACGGTATGTAGGTATACTCGCGTGCACACTAGTCGACAGTAAACTGTACCACAGATGGACACTTGCTACCCACACACACACACACTGGATTTATAAACCCTTGTGGATGTACACACATGTAGTTGCTCACACACAACTACACAAACATCCAGGCATACTGACACAATCACAAACACACACACACACACAAAATAGCGCACAAACAATAAATGGACACACACAGTGCCCGAAAAAGCACACACGTACGCACACACACTAGTACAGAGAACACAATCAAACACACACAAAACCCTCACTCTCTCTCTCTCAAACACACTCCCACACACACACACACACACACACACACACACACACACAGCCTCCCTGTGAGAAGCAGGGCAGAGCAGCTAGTGTTGCTGGTGGCGGAGACAGAGTCGGAGACACGGGGGCCACCTCTGGTAAAGCAGTTCGAGAACTGAGACTGTGTCCGTTTCACCCGACATCCCATAATAGCATCCCAGCCGCGGCCCTCCAGCCCTCTGCTCGAGAGACACGAACAGGATGTACTGTACGTCTGCAACCTCTGCAAAACGAAGAGAAAACCTGTGGGTGTTGCATGTCGGAGCAGTTTAAATATCCTTGCACTGTTGCCAATGCTGCAAAGTGACATAACCGCTTATATTTTTCATATTGTATCACATTTTTGATGTGATTTCGTGGCCTCACTAATATTATACGTTTGCATACGTATGTGCGCTGCAGTGTGGGGGGGGTGGTAATGAAAGATGCTTTAAAGTTGCATGACATGTAGGGTCCGGTGTGACCTAATACTCGAGGCTAAAACCTCCATGGAGAGGTGCAATGCTAAACTGACATTCTCTCCAAAAATATGGGAGTAAAACGGGTTGACTGAACATGAACATGAGACTCAGGTTGAAACAAGATTTCCCAACAATCAGTGTAAGTAGCATATCACACGTTAACACCCTCATATTTCTATATTTACATCATGTGGTTGTTTGCTCTATCCTATTACTATCAGCTGGTTAAATGACTCATTTTTCCCCATGAAGATCACAGTGGTTTGGTGTCAAATACTGCTGACCGATGGCGCTTGTGCTCTTGAAACTCTATTCCCCCGATTCTTCAAAACACCTCACAATGGACTCCCACGGGTCACGGGGCTTCAACCGTGACAGTAAATTGTCCTTTAAAAGCCACATTAAGTCCGAGCGTCTCCGGGTCGCGGGGCCCCGTCCCCGCCCAGTTATGATGCTAACCTTTTATCCGCTTGGACTGCTTCAGAACCGAGGGGGGTTGAAAAGTTTTGGGAGCTCCTTGATTGATTCCTTCCAACTTCCCCCGGCCTTTTCCCAGACTACATTTGCGGAGTCAATCACCGCTGGGGAGTGATTTATTGGCACTGCTGGCATTTCCGTGGTACGCCGCCGCCACCCGCCCACCACCACCACCACCACCTCCCAGTCCATCCATCCCTCCCTCTAATACCCTCAATTAATGCATCAAGGCAAGTGCCGGGTTATCATTCCCCATCCTCCTCCACCCTCCTCTCCTGCACTCCGACGTCTCTCCATCCCGCCGTCCCTCTCCATCATTCTCAATTAAAGGGAGCTGCGCGGGTAGCTCTTATCTGCTCTTATGAATATGCAGGCGCCTCTTATCTGTTCGCCAAGTGGCAGGTAAAATGGTTACCGGGGCTCCACGCACTGCATAGAAATGACTTTGCGTTTGGGGTTCGCACGGTGACGTGGTCCAGACAGGAAACACCTTTGTTCATTTGATCCCTCCATCTGTGTTATGCAGCGACCTCATACAGTAACAGTTTGCTTCCATTGGTTCTTATGGCGTTGAATAGACGGTGACATGGAGAGATTTGCCCTGCATCTGCTAATCTGTTCCCCTGCTTTTCTTTCTCTGTCTGTGATATTCTGGGGTGCACCTGTGGCGTGACAGACAGCGACTAATTATAGTCGGGTTGCACAATTATATAGTGATTATTTAGCAAAATGTTCTAATCATGATTATTTGTCTCCATTTATGGGAAATGTGTATTTATTACACTTTCACTACAGAAGATATACTGCCTTTCACTTTGCCTCAGGGCAGAATGTTGACAAGTTTTACACATTTGTTTAAGTAAAAGCAAGTTGCTGTCCGGTGAAAACCATGTGTGTGTCACACGTTTCAACAGTGCATTTTTCAGAAAAAAAACAGGTTTTTATAAGTCGTGAGTATGAGAATTTTCTCAACCCACGAAAAACACGTGTGATCTGAAAAATTCAAAACTGCTGCATTTTAAACAACTAGCAGTAGTTCAACGAAATGCTTGTTTTGAATGCAGCTACAGCAATAGGGAGAGCGTGAAAGTACATGGAAGTATATTGAAATGATAGATGGTGATTCACTATTAGAAACTATCTGTTCCATTTTACTCTTTGTTTCGCCTTTTTTTTTTTTTGTTCGTTTTTTTTGGTTTCTTTGCTGGTTTCTTCATGTGATGGGTATGCCTTTCGGAAGGGCTTTACGTAAAGCAACAACAACACTTAAAGGAAACCTGAAATGCTTTATACAAAATATATATTACTGATCACTTAACTGTACAGCCTGAACTCAAATAAAAAAATAAGACTGTGATAATTCAATGCAGAAAAGGTATTACAATAACTGCTTTAAAATGGTACCTTTTCCCGCACTCTTCCAAATAAAAACCCGAAAAAGGGAGTTTCAGTCACACATGTGTAATCTGTGTTCCCATGTCAGAAAGCTATCTCGCAGCGATGATCTGTGATTTCTTTGGCTCTTCAGTTCACAGGGTTATAAACAGCAGATCCAGAGCAAATTTTGAATAAGCCGTTTCATGCAAACATTTTGGCATTTTTATAGTTACGAAGGAAGCACCATCATTGTCAGATCATTCGTTCAGGCCTGGTTCGAGGCACATCCAGCAACCAGAGGTACAGTAAAAGAGGAGAATGAAAGAGAGAGATTTTCCCTTCAACAAAAGAGAACGAGGGCTGGGAGTCTCACAGAGGACTTTCAGTCATGGGCAACAGCACCATCTATAGGATGTTTAGGAAAGCAACAAAGACGACAACATCTTCCCTGATCATTAAAAAAGATCTTATTGTGTAGTGGAGGAAGCAAGGGACACTGGCAGAGTGGGGTAATGGAAGAAAGAAGGACAATAAAGAAAAATGGTAAAGAAAGGAAAGGAGAAGGGGGAGGAGGGCAGACAAGAGAGGGACAGAGAATGCATGAAAAGGAAGAACGTTAAGAAACAGGATGAAAGAAGAGGAAGGAAGAATAAACTGAGGCATGAGGGGAGGAATAGAGGAAAGTGAGAAGGGAGGCAACAAAGGAAAGCCAACCAAATGCTCTGAAAATGCAAGCAAGGAATGAAGAAAGAAAGAGACGAAAAGAAGTGAAAGGAAGACACTGTGGAGGAAAAGAAGGGAGGAACACCAGCAAGGAGGAAGAAATGGGAAGAGGGAAGGTAGGGGCCGAGAGACGAGAGAAAAGAAGGAGGGAGCTAGGGGAAAGGTAAGAGAGAAGAAAGAAAGACAATGGGGGGGGGGGGGGGGGGGGGGGTATATATGAGGACAATAGGACATTTAAGGAAATGGGTGATAAAGAAGAAAAGGATCAACTTGAAATCATTGTACAAAAACATATAAATGGTGAACTGTATTTGTTGTATTATCACCTCACGTGTAGTTAAGGCGTCCAGTGCGTTTGACACCTGACTGAACCTCCAAACCCCCCCCACCCCCCCCCCCCCCCCGCCTCATCAGTTTGCCTCATTACCCTGCAGACCAAATGGAGGACTGTTCCATGTCAGGGGGAATACAGGGGGGAGGGAGGGAACGGATGGAGAGGGCCTGCAGGCTCGGTGTCACTCACATCAGCAGATGTGTCAGTGAATTTGACATATGTCTGATATGTGTGTGTGACACACACACACACACACACACATCCATAAACCCACATACACTCTTCAATGCCGCTTCATAGCCAAGGGCCCACCGTTGGCTACTCCCTCATTTCACACACTTTAGAGCTGTAGCCTCAGGCAGCCAACAAGCCAACCCCCTGCTTCCAAACACACACACACACACACACACACACACACACACACACGCTCGCAGTGGGCACAAACACAGGATCCCAATCCCACTAACGTGCTCAGTTTAATGGGCACTACACAGATATGTATGGACATGTTTGTGTGTTTGTTTGGAATATAGGCCAACATATTTCCTCTGAATCACACAAATGAGTTGTGATTCCATCAGTATATATATATATATATATATATATATATATATATATATATGTAAAGCATGTATGGATGAGCATGTTTACCATGTGAACCACATAGTTCTAAGACTCAATAGTAGCAGTTTACATAGCTTCCTGCCAAATGTTAATCAAAATTGTGACAATATGATGATTCAGTTGAAAAAAATGTACTAAGTTTTAAGTTGCACAAATGGTTCATCATTTAATGTTAAAGGGATAGTTCACCCCAAAATGAAAAATAGGCCACATATTATTATTATTTTTTGTTAGAAAGAAAATAGTTAGAAAATAGAAAGTAGTTCCCAAGTTCCTGGCTTTTTTGCTACTGGGGGTAGATTCACTGTATTCAACGAAGCCCTACTTCAACCACGCACAGTACAGCCTCTCGAGCAGTTGGAGGTTAAAGGAAAAGTTTGACATTTTGGGGAATGGCAAATTGTCGTTTTTGTACAAGTTACGTTTGTACAAGATTCCACGTATTAACTGGCGAGCTGGTAGGGGGCTGGTGGGTGGATTGTGTTACCTTAAGACAGAGCCAAGCTGGCTGTGTCCCCCAACTTCCAGTCTTAATGCTAAGCTAAGCTAACTGGCTGATGGCTGTACTTCAAATTTACTGTACAGACTGTCTTGGCCAAAAAAAAAAACATAAAACACATTTCCCAAAATATTGAACTTTTCCTTTCAGTGCACCCGAATGGTGGGCAGTAAAGTACAGGCAAGACCTTCATTACCTATATTTATTCTGCCAGTACCGAATCTAGCTGGTTACCCTGCCATGAATCCTTTCCTAAACATTGCCATTATGATAACAAGATTGGCCCACGAAATTACATCAGAGTAGTTGGCTCTGCATAGCGAGGCTTTATCTGAAGATTTGTGAGATTTTACAAATTAAAAAATATTTTGACCAGACCTTTAACCAGTGAGGCGATGTCTCCAAAAAATTAGTTTAGGATACCCCTTTAATAGAGAAACCTGTTCCCCAAAAGTTCAGTTCCAGTTCCCAGTGAGCGCTGGTGTCCTCACTTAAGAAGAGAACAAAAACTTTGTTCACACTTAATCCTGGCTGACCTTTCTGTCCATCCCCCATTTAATCTTTCCATCCAGCTAATAACCTAATTATGAGCAAACTTTGGGAATGTTGCAAAGGGTAAAATACGAGTTAAATGCGTGTCCGCCAGCTGTATTCAAGCAAAGGCACAAGTTTCTTGAAAGAGGCTTAAGTTATCATTATTATTTTTTAGTTTTCTTTGGCTTGGTTAATAGGAACAAATTCTTCTTTAATGTCTTTAATAACATCCGGAGCAGCATTCAGACTTACCGTGCCGTTACACTAAACATACGCCGTGTTTTCTTGTGTCTCAATATCTATTTATGATGTGATTTCTACGGCCGACATTCTTCCACTTGAAAGAAGTGTGGAGAAAAAAAGATTTGGCGATCATTTTAGTCAATTCCACCACTTGCATTCGCTTTTTCTCAGTACTCGACTCAATATACAGTATCATCATTTGCACAAATCACTCATCAATTAAAACCCACCCAGTTCATGTATTCTTCTCCTTATATCTATACCTTATATCCATCTATCATGCCTTAAATTGCTTTCCTCAAGGTTGATCACATCTGATGCCTTCCTATTTTAAGGTAAATAAAAATAAAATTAACTCCCTCCCACTTATCACCGGCTTCTTAGTTCACCCCAATTAAACATGAGCTCTGGCTGCCCTTTATGAAACATCACCTTCCTCGTGACAAATTAAACATTACTGTTAAAGCTAAAGACTGGATTAAATGACCTCTCTCTCTCTCTCTCTCTCTCTCGACTAACTGTAACTGTTCTTCCAGTCGGCAATAACCCCGGCTCTAATTAGCAGCAGGGCTGAAACTCCAGACTGATTTGGTTCAGACTAATTTGTCTGTATTATCACCGGTGACATTCAGCTCTGCCTTAACATATTTGCAAGTTTTTTTTGTTCTCTCAAAACATATTTTAGGCTCGGCAACAGAGCGAACTGGTCCGATCTGTGAACCTGTTCTGTCACCTTGACAGAAATTATAAAGACGAGTCACAGCAGGGTAATCTTGTATGCTATATCTCTATATCTCTATGTATTTACATTCTCTCTCTCTCTCTCTCTCTCTCGCCTCCATGTCTATCAGCTGACTGAGGGTGTTCACTAGCATAGTTAATCAATCAGACTTTGCCACGACCTCTGCAAGCAATTCCTCTATTGGGGTAGCTTCATTGTTTTCAGCGACGCCCTACTTCAAGTACGCACGGTACAGCTTCTTTAAAACTGTTCCTTTCTCTGCAGCTGTCAGCTGTCATTTAGTGTCAGATCGATGAGAATGACAAGCATACACGTTACTTTTTTTTTTTCAGTCTCTTGATATTGGTAGCTAAGCCGATTCTGGCGATGATCCTTTTCCTGAAGGATCCCGACCCCAGCAGTGATAATCTGCTGGCTGGAGGCAGCATCACTCCAGCTCAAGGCCTCCCTCTCTCCCAGCTCCATGAGCTGGCGGATCAAGCAGTCCTCGGTGATCCCGCTGAGTCTCCGCTACTTCCCGTTCAAGACTACTTCCTGTTCCTTTTGCTGCCAGTTCGTGGCAATTCCTAATTCCACCCAAGCTATGAACACACACCGTCAGTCCCTGGAAAATGCCTCAGCTTCTGCTTCATCATCAGCAAACCCTCGCCGCCACCCAGGCCTCCTAGTTGCAGCCCGCCCTCGTGTTCAACCAGCCCCTCACATCCATTCCGACTCAAGCCGCTCAGCATTCTCCGGCCTCTGCCACCCCAGCCCCTTCACTAGGTAGGCCATACAATAGGCATGGCCGCGAAAATTAATAGCCTCATTCCAGCCAAGCCATTTTCCACACATTTCTTCCTGATAGATCACGCACATGATAGCTCAGGCTCATCTTTGTCCAGACTGTGAAACATTGTTTCCGTTCTCTCGCCATACCCCTGTCCAATGAGAAAACAATTGGTCCAGATAAACGCCTGGGGTTCCTAGGTATCACACTTGACTCCTTTGAAATGAAAGAGTCCCTCCCAGTTGAAAAATTGCTGCACATACGTGATATAACAAAGTCCTTCACCTATGCTGAAGACATCACAAAACAACAATTTATAATCTAGAGAGCTGCTGCTAATATTTTTGCAGTATGTTCTTTTGGGGGAATATCCCTGTACAGCTCGTGGCCTGACTACCCCATTAAAATCATGACGTAATGATGCGGTCTAATTGCCAAAGACTCGCATATTTCTTCAACTTTCCCTATTGTGCACACTATGCCATAAAAATGTATTAAATTATCCTTAAAACCCCTCTTTCCATGCAGTCTCTCCTGATTGAAATTAAGCTTAGCAAAAGTTAATGGGGTCTAATCCCCAAAGAGTTACACATTTCTTCAACTTTTAACTTCAACCGCTACACTTATACATATAGGTATTACATTTAAATACCTATATTTGTGGAACTGTATTTGCCTCTCAGGAAACATACAGGCTGTCCTACCCTCTAGGTTGTTGGGGCCATATCCAGCATGAGAGGGCTCCACTGCCGCCTGCTCTTCATGTTGTTGTGGGGAGATTGAATCTAGGTTTCGATTATGCAGGGCTAGTGCATTAGTAATACAGCAATTTCTGCACAATGTCTTTCAAATTGTGTTTGTTTTTGTTGGATAACCATTGAATCAACGTAGATGCAGGATCTCTTTTCATCCCTCATCATCATTTCATCATTTTGTGTTCTTCTCACCTCTGAAACCAAACCTACGTCTTTGGGCTTGTGTTACAAAACGGTGCTGCTATTTTGTACAGGATCACTTGAAACAGGACCACAGCCATCTACGGCCATGCCAGTGGCTGTGTGAGGCTGTGCAGAGCGGTGCTTTGAGCCAACACATCTTAGTTTAGCGTGTTAGCAGGCTAACAGTTGCAAATTAGCACTAAACACAATCTACAGCAGATGATGACGGGAATGCCATTAGTTTTGCAGGCATTTGGTCGTAAACTAAATTTTGCCCTGATGATGGCATTAAGTACACCATAGTCATTGCAATTCATCCTGGAGGGGGGGGCGGGGGGGGTAGTTCAGTGGGTAAGTGAAAACTTTGACCGGCTGGTGGCTCTAGATGAAGGGGATTAGGGGATCACTGGCATGCTAAAAATATAATCATAACTGTCTGAAGATTGTTTTTTCTCTCTTTTTTTTTAAAATGTTTTAAGCATTATAAACACTGGAATTAAATAACAGATATACACTCTTCATTTCTGTTCTTAAAATCATCCAGTGGAAAATCTTTTACATCTTTGTACTCAGAAGACTGAGAAAACAGTTGTTGGGAAATGGTCAGTAAGGTCTGATAAACAGCCCTAACCTGGTCTGAATATGGGCCTCATATTTCCCCAGCTTTTGAACCTGCGACACATAATCATACAGTCTTATTGGACCATTCATTCAAAAATTGTCATCTGGCCTGCAACATAAAAGCCCGGGTCCCTGACCTGCCCATATGTAGCTCCATCCCCGGCTTTCACTGCACCTTGAAATATCAAATGCATATTTCACATTTCTGCACCATGACCAGCTAAAAACAGCGACACACTCCATCTGAAGCTGTTATTACTTATACTAAATCACATATCTGGGCCGAAACTGGGTGGAAGAAATAGTATACCAATGCTCGACAAAAAGGCTACACACGGGAACATATAGTCACACACGGACACACGCACAACCAGTTCGGTTAAAAAGCCAGTTCGTGGTGGCTGCCTAGGTGCTGAGGTTCTTTTTTTCTGAAGCCAAATGGAGTGTTTGCTACTATGTTTACTGGCCTTAAACATGTCATAAACAACCCTAATAGGGTCAGCTCTGCATGCCTGGGGTCAGCGCCAACATCAGTGAGAGCGGGCGGGGAGGAGAATCACAGCTCGGCGTGATAAAATCTTCTCATCACCTCAGAGCTTATGCACTTAGCGTCCTCTATGTACATATCGTATATCACATATAATATAAACTGTGAAGTGGAAAATATTGACTGGGTGTCACCTGGTAAATGTCAAATATTGACATTTACCAGTACAATTATGTGAATAGAGGCGCGGATATTTCTTACAAGTGTCGCACTGCAATAACATTCAAGTTCAAGGTTCAGGTTGCTATGGGATACACAGCCATGCAGAAAGTAGGCTGGTTAGGAGGGAGAAGAAAATGCCTTCAATATTCACTTTCAAAGGTTATAATAATTATCCAAACTGTGTAGGGATTATCCACATTTCAGATTAGAGGAATGAAGTTTAGCGAGATCTCACACCGCCTCCCCAGCGCTGTCATCAAGCTTGTTGCCGTTCAAACTGCGTGCGAGGCGGGGCGCGCGTGCACGTTCCTCCGGCTTGTGCAGTGTGTGTCTAGACATGAATCCAAGTGACCAGCATGTGCGTCAGTGTGCCTGACTCATTAGAACACATTAACGGTGATTTCATTGGGGCTGACGCCAATGTCTCCGTCTAATCCCAAATGGGAAGGGACGCGATGACAGCGCGCACACACACCAGAGAGGGATAGCTCCTTTGAAAGACGGAAAAAAAATAGTCCAAGCTGAAGAAACAAGATTGTGTGTGTGTGTGTGTGTGTGTGTGTGTGTGTTTGTGTGTTTTTTTTTCATCTGTAGATAACAGAATTGCAGTGTGACAAACTCAAAACCCCTCGCTTTCCGCCCAAGGCCGCGTTAATTGCATTAATTTGCTCTGACAATTGCACAACAGGAAAAGAAAAGACAAGGGAGTGGGAGTGCGCCTGGTTTTGAGCGTGTGTATGTGTGTGTTTTGTCGCAGAACCGCTCTTGTCATTTTTCAGCGATGATTAAATTAACAACAAGAGTTCTGTCTGGCTATAATCAATCATTACCCTCTCTCCCGTGCCACCCAATATCACCAAAACCATATTTCCCCCACTTGAGGACAAAATGTTTCTTGATTGTGTGGCACACTTGTCTATAAATATATCAGACAGACCAGTCGCTCCCTGCAGTATTGAGTTTGAGGCTTGTTTTTTTTTTTTTTTTCTTTCTCTCAACATGATTGTGTGTGTGTGTGTGTGTGTGTGTGTGTGTGTAAATGTGTTTGCTTGGAGTGTCTCCAGTGTTCTTTAAACATCTATTTCAGCCTTTCCAGAGACAGATCAGTGACCTGAATACAGCGAGGCCAGCGGAGCATTTCGAAATTGTTCAGCACGCTAACTATTATAAACACACAAGGATCAATACCTGCAAATATTAGGATGCACCCCAGAATATTCAGAAAATACCAGTCTCTCTGTCCTTTAACACTCAGTTTGGACGAGGAAATTCTCCACTAAATAACCCTTTAATAGGAATAGAAGGGAGAATCCTGAACAGCAACAATAGGTGGTAAGAGGAGAAAGAAAGACAAGTAGAAACTATACTAAAGTATGTAAATACTGAGTGTATCAAATGGTAGAGTGGGTCATTTTACTTGTTTCCACTGGTCCATTTCATTGTTCCGTACTACATTAAGTTATTTTTTTACAGTTTTTTACTGTCATTTCTGAAGAAGTGATCTGCCTTGATTCAGGCATGGTGTGAATCCACATGGAGCAAAAGTACAGTTCAACTCCTGTGTGGATAATGTTCAATGGCAACGTTCGTTCCACCCCTAGAAATGGTACGTTCCCCTGAAGCACAAAACGTTGCAGGGAGGTATTCGTGGGTAGAACGGGTTCGTAGAACTTTAAAACCAGCGACAGGATTCCGCATCCAGAGTCCTGAGAGCGGTTAGTTAAAACTGCTGCGATATATATTAAAAATCACGTGATGATGATGATGATGATGAACCCACAGAGAATTCTCACAAGACTCCCCTCAGTTCCCCTCAACTCAGCGTCAGTTACCTGCATAGCAGGACAGACGGACTAAGTTAGTTAGTGACAAGCTGGTGAACACTGTAAGCGTGGTAACTGACACATTCAGGATATCGACTTCATAAAGGTGAAAACATGTCTACGCATCCTGTCTTCCTTGACCTTTTTCTTAATTAACCAAGACGGCGATCTTTGCTTTAAGTTTCCCAAACATAACCGTGAAGATGTTCATCACGCCGCAGAGGCCGCAAGTGAATATTGTTGGAAAAACAAAAGAAACACGTCGTCATTGAATGTCTTGCAGGTTTGTTCCGTGTGAATATTTTGGGACTTTGCGGATGCATACGTTACAACATACGTTTCCTCATTATGCTGCTTAAAAAAAACTTTTGAAAGAATTTGAATGGAATTTCATTTCTTTGAAAACATACTGTAAACAAATATATATATATATATATATATATATATATTGGAGACAGGTTTGCATAATCAAAGAAAATTAGATAGGTAAGAAAGTTACCATATAGCAAAATCCTTTATAATAATACACTCAAAAAAATGGCATAAAATGTTACAATAAATACCAAGAAGTTTCTGCTGAGTTTTTTCGAGTAAAGCAAGCCCTCTCTGCATTCATGATATGGGTCTTTCTGGAGCGCTACACCATGTACTGCATTTCAAAATGATGTGAGATTCGGCCATAGAGATGCTACTGTTTCGATCACCTGGTGTATCCCAAGTTTGATGAGTTTCATCATTCAAACTAATCTCACCATGCTTGTGATAGTCGTTTTTTTTTTCTTCACATGAACACAAATCATTTAGTGCAACTAGTGCGTCCCGGGCAGCAGCGTGGAGCGGCTTCCCCCTGAACCCGCACACAACGTCGCGTCAGAGCCCGCATCAACTTGATCGCTGTGTTCGGGGTCATTGCCGCCGGTGGAGGTGGTGATAGTCAGACAGGGGCCATTGCTCGCTGTGGTGCCGTGGTGATTTGTAAGCCGATTTGTTCCTTTATTTCCCCTGGCCATACACATGCAGTCACAGGGCCTTTATACTCGCTAACACACACACAGACAGACACACACACACACACACACACACACACACACATAGCAAAGCAAAACACACAAAGGCCCTCCCAGAGGACAATCTGTTCTGAATCGCATTACAGCCATTTCCCATTCTGTAGGTGGGGACTGGCCCCAGCAGAAATCAAATATTTATCATGTTGTATTAACCCCCACTGCTGCCCTGTACACACACACACACACACACACAAACGCACACCATCGGCCCTTACACTGCCTCTACACACTGAATTCATTATCCTATTAGGCCATAGCTCAGGCACTGCGGCCGGTGTGTGTGCAAACAGATGCACGTACATGAGAATGTGTCTGCGCACGCGCACACACACACACACACACACTCACTCACCCACACAGAAATTCCCCGCTATTGTTGGGTCAGTTAGCTATAATGCGGTATACGTTATAAATAATATAAATCACATCTAGTTCTTCCATTGATTCCACATTACTGTCAATCTGCTGAGCCTCTGATCGTTTCTCCTCTGTCTGTGTGTGCAGGCACCATCTGTTGGCCACCGGCGTCATCTAACATATCACGGACGTATTCTTTTGGATGACCATTTATTTGTTTATCGCAGCACGGTTTTGGTTTGATTCGAATATTGCGACATATATTTGTGTTCTTGTGTTTTATGTTGTTAGTCTGTAATTGACAGGGGCAGCACTGAGCGCGCTGCTGCTGTGGAACACAATAGTCCGTGAGCGAGGAAGAGGATGACTTTTTGTGGGGATGAATCACATTTTTTGTTTTACTTTTTTTTTTTTTTTTTGCCTGCATGACATTGTTTTTTTTTTTTCCCACCATGAGACTCACTGAAAGGATTACCACTACCTTGACCCTTAGCATGATGGCACTGCATCAGAGCTGCCACCACCGTCGCTTCTGTGGACACGGGGGGGGGGGGGGGGGGTAGTCCCTGCTAGTCCAAAACAGCACCCGTGGCCAGTGCAGTGGTCGATTTTGCACAGTTTGATAAGGTTTTTCCCGGGAAATAAGATGCAAATCTGACTTTTACGTGTAACTCTCATCAAAGGATGCGTGTGTCTTGATTGAAGTGAAGCAGCCAGGGGTGGAGGGGTTGACATTACACTTTGTATCACACTTCACTGTTCGGTTACCCGCTTGAAATGCTGGAGGACTGCTTTATTATCCATGCTAAGCATGGGGCACTGGAACCGTCAGTCCACCGGGGACACATGGATGATTTCAGTGTCGGCGTTCCCATCAATTAAGTGATAAGTCCATCAATGGGGCTCCGGGCACTTGCTCTGTATTCATTTCACTTCTAAAGTTACAACAAAGTTTGGCTGTTGAATGCATCGGAATGTCTATTGGATTTCTGCAAAGCGTGCATTTATCTTCCTCTGAGGGTCCCTGTCTGGACCGGAGAGAGCGAGAGAGAGCGAGAGAGAGCGAGAGAGAAGCCTGACAACTGTGAGAGGAAAAACAAGTTGTGCCCACGCAAACACACACACACACACACACACACACACAGCTGTCCCCTTCTCTCTCTCTCTCTCTCTCTCCGGTAGCAGTGTCAGTGGTGGATACATGACCCAGCCACACATTGTTATAATCAATAAGCTGGTTGTTATGGTGATCAAACTGCATCCGTTTTTGCCCCCCCCCCCCTCCCCGTGTGACAGGTCAAGACTAATGTCCCTTGTCACGGCATGTGATGATAAAGTGTCTTATTACCCAACAAGCAGGAATTTTAAGATTACTTTGAATATCTTAAGGAATCAATCTGACTCGGTACAGTCTTCGCCGCTTTTGACCTAGTTGGAGTGTTTGTTTGAGTGTGTGCAGTGCGCGAGGGCTTCCGTGCATTCTCACTTGTGCATATGTGAGGACTTGTGCACGTGCATGCGCAAAACCAAGAGCACGCAACCATGAGGTTGTTGTTTTGTTGAAACAAACTGAATCAGGGGGGGTTTTTGCGCACCTCTCCGTGTGTGTGTGTGTGTGTGTGTGTGTGGAGTTAGGGAACCTGTCCCTCCTCTTTGTCCTAAACTCGCCATACTGGAGGGTAAAAAGGCAATTAAAAGCGGTGAAAAACAGCAGCAGCGTCTCCCGGCCTGCATCCATCTCAGTCCCCGCTGCTCCAGGAAGCCAACTGGCCGGGCCGTCCACCCCTGTTAGCTGCGAGGTGTTAAGGACAGATTTATCGATGTAAATATTTTGACTCCTTGACTTTGGAGATAACTCCGACTTTACGAGGTAATATTTCCACCCGCTCTTTTTTTACATTAGGTGAATATTGCACTTAAAACTCCACCATTTAATTATTTGCACCGGCCCAATAAACATGACTTTATAGCGTCCATAAATCAACCAAACAAAAACACACTTCACACTGTTAATCGCACATATTCCACTATAAAACACCGTCTATAAAAAAGATGTGTTTTACACCAAATGTGCGTCGCTGAATACCCTAAGTAAATGTAATAAACATGGCAAGCACGGTGTATAAATCTCACATGCTGCACGTTGTTAATTTGATACATTAGGCAATCATTTGTTATAAATAATTGTTTATTAGCCGGACCATCCTGTACTAAGGCCTAATGATATGTACTTAGCAAGTTTTAAGGGAGGTTCCAATCAGCACACAACTTTCCAACAGCAGGGACGTTTATTAAAGGGAGAGACAAAATTATTGCCATTTAACTGTTCGTATAATTCAAAACAACTAATCACTAAAAAGGAGGGAATTAGAATGTTTTTAATTGCTCCATTAAACATGGGTTCTGATGCAAATGCTGCGTGGTTTTTCGATTCTGAATGTCAAAAAAATGTGTTTGTGTCCCCTGAAAACTTCACATTTAGCACGGGGGTGGGGGGGTGGGGTTCACATAGGAGCTGCCCTCAAATTCTTTTTAAAAGTATCATAATTCAACAAATGAACTCTTGAGCTCCGCGTGTGCGCAGGGCCCCCGTTTTGGTTGCAGTGAAATGGAAAACAAATGGAATCTGCCAACCATGATGTTTGCAAATTTGAACAAGTGGCCCACCTATGGCCCGCTCTCCGCTATCTATTCACTTACTTATTAATTCGCTTCATTTTATTCCCCCCGCTCTTTTGATCAATAAGTAATTAATTTCCCTGGCCGAGAGAAAACAGGCCCCATAATGTCGCTCCAGCCTCCGATTTTTCTTTCTTTTTTCTTCAGTTTCAAAACTTCAAATTCATATTAGAAGCAGGAGAGAAGAGGCGATAAAGGCGAGTGCTTCTTTGGCTCCGGTTTTCCTTACTGATAGCGGACAACATCTCATGGTTATATTGCATTTTGTTTTGTTGGAGGGGAGCCAAGCCCCGAGGAGCGGGAGAGCAACTTTGAATTGAGTCACTGTGCAGTTAAGTTACTGTTGTGCCCTTTTTTTTTTTCCCCTTTCTTTTTTACTCACTTTCCACTCCACTCTCTTCTCTCCTCTTTCACGGGCACACAGGTTCATTTGCAAAGTCCACATATTTGACTGGGAGGAAAGATGATGATCGATCTGTTCAGTCACTCAATGTTCATCATTTTCCCCGCTGCCTTGGCAGTATAGGTTTCTGATCTGTCATGCCAATAAAGCTCATTTGTATTTGAATCTGACTGGATTTTATTTAAGAATCTCACTTTTAGATTCTAAACCATTGTTACCTTTCCTGTCTCTCTACTGCTGTCACTATCTAATGAAGGCAAAACTGTCTAATAAAATAAATGAAGAAAAACACGCACGTCTAAACACACGCACCCTCATCTCCGTTGCAAACACCTGATTCATCGTCTTCTGACCATCAGCAGAGTAGGAGACATGCCAAATACACACAGAACATACAGCACAGTCTCTCACAGAGGGAGGAGGGGGGGTCATAGAAGACACACACACACAGAGCAATATATATTATATTATACACCAAAGTTAATGAAACATAAATAACATTAGCCAAAGCAGACTGATGTGGAATTTAAAAACCCCCACCATAACCAGTTATAGCCAGGATTTCTTTTCCCCTTATTTAGTTTGAATTACTGAGTTTTTTTTCGAGGCCTGAAAAAACAAAATGTATCCAGTAATTAACAAGAAAAAAGCAAGATGGAAGATGATTTTGTTTGGCAGGAATACGTTTTTTTTCTGCTTTCCTATACTGTTAATAATCTTCTCAGATTCATCTTGCAGACCTGTGTGGGTTTTTTTTTTTACACTTCCATGTCATGCCTCTATGTTTGATGGTTGATATGAATAGGACACTCCCCATTACACTCAAGATACAACTGATCACAATCAGGTACGTAACATAAGCTTCAGCTCCAGCTCGGAGGATAAGGCCGACGTCAGTCACCTTTTCCCTTTGAAAAAAAAAAAAAAAAAGGCCAAAACCAGCAAAGTTTTAGTCCGTCTATCAATACTTTCTCACTTTCCCACCCTGTCTGCGGCTCAACCCTGAGCTCAACCCCACTAGGACGTATATCTAAGTTTCATTCTTAAAAAAAAGGGCTCCGGGATTTTCTAAAACAGCTGGACACTGCAGCTCTTAGCCAACAATTAGTAGCGTTTCCACTGCAGTGTCGGTGGCCATTGTAGTGAAGGGACACCCAGTGCAGCAATGTGGGTCACTGGTGTGTTTTTAATCGTTTTTTGGACTCAGAGGGATCACACGTATCAGTGTCGACAGAGACACAAATACAGAATGCTGACTGGTGTTGTCCAGTTCACCGCTGTGTGTGATCGGCAATTTGTGAGGGGAACAGAGGAACGTTGTGTGAATTCACACAGTGACACCGCCGTCCGTGGTCAGAAACCGCCTTGGCTAACACACTGGCGCTTCTCCCAGCCACCACTTCCACTGCAGCCCGGCAGAGGCCCGGCCTCCTCCAACTAATAACATGATTCATGTATCTGATGTGGCCCAGATAGATCATGAAGACACATTATTTCCCTTTCCTCAAGTGAAGGCATTATTATGCCATGTTGTTGTTGTTGCTGCCGCCGCCGCCGCCGCCGCCGCCGCCGCCGCCGCTGTTGTTGTTGTTGTTGTTGTTAGTGCTGGTGTGTTGGTGTAGAGGTCATGCTATTTTTCTTTTCCAGGTGAACCGTGGCTGCGAGATTGGCTGGGGCAACAGAAAGAGAAATCACACCAGAGAGGGAGGGAAATCGGATCAGCGAACACAATAAAGCAGCAACTCCAAAGAAAATGACCCGGGAAGCAAGCTGCATGCCCACCCCTCAGAGGGTGTGTGTGTGTGTGTGTGTGTGTGTGTGTGTGTGTTAGCGGAATATATTTTTAGGGGAAGAAGGACTGCGATACATATAACTACAGGCTGTCGTTTTGTTTGCTCACTCCTGTGGCAAAATGGAGGACATACATCGTCTCTTATTACCGAAAAAAAAAAAGAAAGAAAGAAAGAAAGGAAAAGAGCAGGAAAAAAAAGGGGGGGGGGGGGGGCACTATGCAATTCCAGTTGCCCTTGGGTGTGGCGAGGCGCTGGTCACTCAGGGAGTGTGCTGCAGGAGTCACATGGTTCAGATGGATCACATCAATTTGCCATAAAAACAATATGCCCCCCCCCCCCCCCCCATAGTCTTCCCTCTTTCTCTGCCTTCTCTGAGCCTTCAGTCCATCATCACATAATGTAAGAGAAGAACCAAATCCACAGCCTGACCCACCCCCCCCCCCCCCGCCCCTCCCCCCGTCCCTCGTTCTCCATCCATCTCGGCACGTTTTAGATAATAATCTGAATGACTACATCTATGAATCCATCTCTCCCTCGGTAGCGTCTCTCCTCCTTTTTCTTCTCGAAATTTGACGTCACTTTATTTCTTTCCGTTTAGTACATTTCAAATGTGCTTCGCTGCTGTGTTACAGAATGAGAACTCACGTTAACAAAGGGCATCACTCAAGGTTCATTATTGATATTACTTACACAAAAAAAAACAAAAACAAAAAAAATCACTGATATTAGTTTTTATCAGCAATGATGTAAAAACATTCAGTAACAATTTGGTTCAATTCAAATTCTCTCTGTGCGTCCGGCGCTCGTCTCCCACTGGCCAGAAGGTCACTACTGTCACCCTGTGGTAATCCGCGGAACAGCATAAGGGAGGTCCACACAGTAACACTGCGGATACAGAAGCTGAGCAGGGGAGGGAATTTGGGCCTATCAGACGTCACAGATTGTGTTTTTTTTTTTTTGTTTGTTTGTTTTTTTCTTGACATGATGAGTGTTTCATTCATTTACATTCATTCACTCATTTACAGTAAGTCTGACAACTGCATTTCCAACCTGGTGTGACCATTTGCAACAAGACTGCACGTGGATCATAGAGTCATGTCAAAAGAATACAGTCAACAGAGTTTTTTTTTTCCTCTTTGGTCAACTCTGTTTTCCGTGTGGCGGCTAGAACCAAGTTGTGATCACTGCGTCACGGGGGGGGGGGCACATTTGTAAACTGCTCAAGTTCTGACGATTCTGAAAATGGAAAGGCCCTGACCACCTAAATGAAAAATGAAAACTTGACATATTCCTGCGCCACAATCTGACACCACACCTGCACAGTCCTGACAAAGCAGATTAGAGTTTTAAACAATCATATATAAATAAATTGTATCTGAAGATGTTTTATTTGCCAGCAATATCCATATAGGCCTTTTACACACACATACATATGGAGGCACTGAGAAGCTACATTCATTTAATTTTTCCCTCCGTGTTTCTCTGAATTTACAGTATAATAAGTATATATATATAAGAAACACGTATCAGCCTCTGAATAAGGTTTTGTCTGGCACTGGAACAGCACTGTGCCGCTGTGACGTCGTTTATAGCAGGAAGTCTCTTGTTACGAACATGGAGGCATGGGCGTTCTAATGAAAACGTTATCGTGCTTTCTTTGTGGGAAGTGGAGGAACGTACGTTTTTGGAGCTTTGTCCATACGAGGGACTGACATTCAGGATATATCTTGTGAATTATTCATGATCAATCGCCACTGAGTGAAAAAAGAATTCTAACTGAAGGTCCACTCACAAGCAAGATGTTATGAGGAGTGCAGCCGTCATCATGTGACCCAAGTATGGAACTTACCAGTCGAAAGTACAACCCGTGAGCTACTCACGCACACATCTTCTCGCAGCCGTTCGAGTCCAATGAGAAACACACATGTAAGGACGTCAAATAGAACATAAATCGGCCCACACTGTTGCTTTGCCCTCCCCACTCCCCGCTCAGGCCCACACTTGGGGAAGAAATAACAAACCCTGAAATAATAGCTTAAACTGAAGTATGACTTTAATACTTCAACAGAAATAACCTGCTTCCAACATTTTGAAAGGAGCAGGCCCGGTTGGCCCGAGGCTATACGCTGTAATGTGTGAGTGAAAGTGTATGGGCTGTCACGTCGGATTAGAGAACAGCCTCAGTGTGCCTTTTGACGGAGAGGCATTGCAGTTCATAAAAATCGCATCATGGGTTGAGAACAGCCAACAGTGAAAGATGTCATCATCGGCACAGGCTTGTTTTCACGCCAGTGGGGCCTGAATTACATTGTGTGTATTTGCGTGTGCGCGCCTGTACACCTGTTCCTAATACGTGTCTAACCAGTCTGGATCTGGACCTGGATCAGGTGGAAATATGCCGACTTACACGAGACCGCTGACCATTGATCATATCGTGGCTGGTGCGTACAGGACCATGGTTAATGATCATAGTTAAATGAGGGCACGTCTTTGCTTCCCTTTTAGGCTGGCTTCACGAACTTTATCACGGCAACCCACCTGGAACAATGTGTCTTTCTCTCCAATTACACGCCGCGATGTTATTTTCACTTTGAGACATTGTTTTCATTCCGAAAAAATTGCCCCGCTTCCCCCTGTGCACTTTCTTCCCTCACATTTGTCAGCGTCAGCGTAAGAAACGAATGAGACGGCGGGTCGGAAACATGGCACTAATTTGAGTTCAATGGTAAAATGTCGTGGTAGTGTAATTGCAATTGTAGTGAAAATGCAATAGAAATCTTTTACCTTTATAGTTTTACATGCTTGTTGTCTGTCAGATTATATGTTTTATGTTAAAAAGAAATGTAGCACCATCAGACCACGGCAAATTCCTTGTAATGTATGTTACTTGGCAATAAACAGTTCCTGATCCTGATTCTGATTCTGAAATAGACTAAGCGAGTGTACAGACAACAGAGAACTACGATTCATGCGATGCTGTCTGTACTCCTTCGGATTGCCAAAATATTGTTTCATATACACGTGAATAACGGACAGATTTATCCGCGCTCAACTTGAAGATATTCGTCACCGTATTTTATATGATAATACGTGCAATTTATATGATGCTGTGGGGCTCACTCGCAGTACATCTTTTACGGTTACGTGCATATCCTCTCAACTGCAAATAATGAACCTTGTCTCGCTGAAAGTTATTTAGCTCCATCACTGTAGAACTGCATTGAAATCTAGAACAATGATGCAAATAAACAATATTATAACATGGAGATGTTTTAACAATTTCTTCTGCCATTTGCCCACTTGCTTTCCTACGTGGAAACATTTATGTGACATAATTTCATGGCAAAACTACTATGATTTCATTGTGTCCACGCGGGCTGCTCCTCATTTGCATCCTACCTGTCAAAGTACTAACAAAACAGCATCAAACAGATATCTATTTCACCAAAGAAAACCTATAAGACCCTTGCCTTGCCTTGCCTTGCAAGGGTCTTATAGGTCTTATAGGGTCTTATTACCTCTCTTCCAGTAATCGTTTGTTTGAAATTAGGATATGACCAGCAGGTGACACATAGCTACTTAATTAATTCAGTGAAAAACAATGATCAGGCAACAACAGGTAACACACGAGTCACTGACAAATGCAATCATCTGTGCACATGGTGAGGAGCACTATCGGTTTGACTATCAGTGGGTTTTGTGGTGACTGTCCGAGACCGCCAAGCAAGATTATCAGGCATTTCACTTCTTTTCCTCTCTCCTCCCCTCGGACCTGTCTTATATTACTTTGAACTTTTTATGTGCATCCCATAATCCGTGACATGCGTTCATCTCGGAACACAGAAAGCCAAAACACTCGCTCACTCTACACTGCATGTTAAAAATGCCAATTTTTTCTTTCTTGTAATAAGTCCTACAACTACTTATAGCCTTAGCCTCACTTTTAATATTTGAATATTATTTTCCACTCACATGCTCACTCATGAAGTTCATCAGTTCTGGATGTTCCCCATTTTGTTACTTTACACTCGTAATTAAATTAAATGTGCAGTATATTAATTCTGATAGCTTTTTAAAAAAAAAAAATTTGACAGGAGATATTCTTGCATCTATTGTAGAATTCAATGGACACAATCATTTCCTTATGTTGAGTTGAAAGGCTTCTAGCTAGATCATAAAACTCCCCTGAGACTCTCTGATGTTGATGGTTAGCGGGTTTGCTTGTGGAAGGATTCACTTGCACAGCCCCACGGTGTGCTGCAGAACGTCACCACCGTCCGTGCGAGTTGAGGCGCACAAACATGAAGTGAACGCTGGGGGGCAGTGCTCAGCTGTAGAAAAAGCTGCAGGCCTCCGCTGAAACGCACATCTGCCGTGTGGAGGCTGGGCCATACCATCATGTGCAGCGGCCTAGTGTGAGATCCCCGCGAGTAATAGTTTTTGTTTTGTGTTGAGACAGTGTTAGGTGTCAGAGAGAGAGAGAGAGGTGTCGTTGTGCTGGATTCAATTTAAATTGTAAAGTGGACCTGATCTGTCTCCTCTCGCTCCTCTCTTCTGTGATCTAGGTGGAGATTTATGATCCCAAAACAATCAGTGTTTAATAGCAGTAAGTGTGTTTTGTCAGCTAACACAGTTGTCGGAATGATTTTAAAATTGTGTTCAATCATTTAAAGCATAAAAGTACATTTTTAATTCATACAGTTTCACTCAAACCCCCCGAAAACGCCAACAGTAGTTTCGAAAAAAAAAAAAAAGTCGAGCAGCACTTGAAGGCAGCATCGGGCAATCTGCCAATCCTCGGTCCGCGTCACCTGACCCAAAGTCCAAGTCACGTGATTGATATTCCATCCTCGCCATTTTGCAATGTGGGAGAGAGGGAGGCCACTTTTTCTTTATGGCTAACGAATAAAACAAAGCAGTTTTTATGTGCTGAGGACAAAGAGCGTCGAGCCTTCCCGCGTCCGTGAGTATGCGTTCATTAAAACACAGCCGCGCGCTTCCTCGTCACTCATTTACCGAGAAGATCATTAAAATGCCCTTGTAGCTACATTCGTGTGTGACTGCTAGCACTGTGTGAGACTCGTGTGCCTGCCTGCCTGCCTGCCTGCCTGCCTGTCTGTCTGCCTGCCTGCCTGTCTGTCTGTCTGCCTGCCTGCCTGCCTGTCTGTCTGTGTGTTTGAGTAGCAGGCAGCAAGCCGAGAAGCTAACTGTGCTGCCTCTTACTCAAATGTCGTGCTTTCGCCGTGTGGAAGTCTGTTTGGTGTCGCAGCAGCTCCAGCGTGTCGGCTAACATTAGCCAGTGCATTTGGCCAAGTGCTTATTCGGTGTTTCAGAGGGACTTGGGAGGCTGTGTTCCACTTCATCCTGAAAGGGGACTGAAAGGGGATGAAATATTTTTAGATCCCGACATAGCAGGTGCTCACAGAGAACCGGCCACAGTCACATTGGACTTTGTAAGAATGTGTCAAATGCACTACAGGAGGCCTAGCTTGTCAGTTCTTCCACCAGGAGTTGTTTTATGTTGCATTGTTTTGGGTAACACATTTCTAAGAGAAGTCCATCATTGCTTGAATTATTCCTGGCTGCAGTGGTGATGACATTAGGCGAGTAGCTCCACTCCACACAATTCAGAATTAAGCTGGATGAGAGCCAGTTGTGCGTCCTGCTGTTCTGATCTAGCCATGCAGAAGTAGAAGTGGGAGAAAGAGGAAGGCGAATTGTGGTCTGGAAAGTGATGAAAGGAATTCAGCCCTATGAGTTGTGACCATTTCCCTCCAGCTTGGTTTGTAAACAGACGCACATGGTGCAAGTGCAAGCAGTGGCAGGGCTTTTCCTGAATCACACTCATCATTGTGGGCCACTTCCCTTTTCCACACTGACACTTTGTAAATACTGTGGGACAAAGTGTCAGTGTGGTCAATTGTCTTCTTCTTCTTTTTTCCCCCCCTTTAAACAAATGTAAATAGTTGTGCCTTCTCTAGGGAGACCACATACCCATTCGGAAATTGGAAGATAGAACCAGTGGTCACTGTTTGGCACTCGACTCGCTGTATTTTTTTCAGTTGCTTCTGCTCAGTTTCACTGCGCGAAACTTGCAATGTGAAGAGCCAGACGGACGTGCAAAATTCTTACTGACATAGAGCATGCAACATGTGTTTGCAAGCTGTTCTCCTTATTTCAGCATCCTTACCTTGGTGAGCAGTACGGCGTCACACGCGCTAGGCCAATAACTCCACCAGCACTGCCACGTATTTCAAATGTATGGCAGCAGAGGAGAGACAAAATACGGGCAATTCCTTTCCTTTTGATTGCTGTCAAAATGTTGCAATGTACAGCAGGGTACATGGTGGTAGATATAGAACAGAAACATCAGTAAATCCTTTGTTCATACAAGACAAAATGTAAGGCTCTAGACTACATGATTTTTTATTTTTTTATTTTCAGCATATTCAACAAATAACATCAATGTTTTCAAAAGTAATTTTTACTCTACATCATTTTAAATACTTTTTTTTTTCCACTGCCAACTCTGTTAAGATGAAAATGACTTACTGATTGACAGCATTGGGACTTTTTGAGTTTGCAAATCAGAACTTTGTTTTGAAAGTTGAGCCAAAGCAACTGTAAAATGCCGTACATCAACACAAATCCCTGAATCACAAACTTTTTAACTAGCTTCTTGAGCTACATGATATCGACAATATATCTAATATTATTAATACTGAATTGACTATTCAGTTTAATCAATAAGTGGACAAAACACGTATTGACAACTGATTCGCCAATCATAGCTGTTGAAGTCATTTATCAAGCAGATGTGCTAAACATCCTCCAATTTCATTTTTATATCTTTGTACATTTTTATAACTTTGTATTTTGGACTGGACTAAAGTCACTGTGGCCTCTGGCAAACTGTGATGGACATTTCTCACTGTTTTCTATATATTCTTTAATGTCAGTCATACTATCCTACATTAAAATACCTTCTAGTTGTTTGTATGTGAGGTCAAGTGTCTCATGATAGTTTAAATGCTGTTTTACAGGGAGGGGCATTTAGACATTGTATTTAAAAATATCTGTATCCATATTAGTGGTAAGGGATCACATCTGTTCTAAATTGAGTGTTCCATGTTGCACCAACCAGCTTACTCAAATGTATGTGTTCTCTCGCTGTCTGCCAGGTCATGGAGGAGATCAGCAATGTAGCTGTACTCATCACACACTCCTCCACAGCCTCCTCTTCCTCCTCCACTCCGTCGGCGCTGGGATCTCTCTCTCAAGCCCAGACCCAGCAAGAGGCAGAGGAGGACACCTCCCAGAGGTTTCAGCAGAAACAAGCTGCGGATTCCCTCATCCAGGTCATTGAGAAGCTCAGCAAAATAGTGGAGAAGCGGCCACAGCGCCGCTGCACCTTGGTGGGCCAGAAAAGAGCTCTCCAACAGGCCTCTTTTGCAGGGGGAGGTGGAGGTGAGGAGGGGACGAGAGGGAGCAGAGGAGGCTCTCCCTATAAGAAGGTTAAGAGGAACAGTAGGGAGCAGGGGAGCGTAGAGGAAGTGAGATTAGATGGCAGCACGGCTGATGGCGCTCTTACCTCACCTGTGTCGGGTGACAGTAACAACAACAACATCACCCCCGCGGTAACAGAGGTGCCCGGCAAGCCCGGCAGCACCGACCACAAGCGGACTGTGACGTGCTACCAGTGCAGCCTGTGCCCATATCTCTCCCAAACACTGCCCCTGCTGAAAGAGCACCTGAAGCAGCACAATGAGCAGCACACTGACCTCATCCTCATGTGCTCCGAGTGCCGCTTCACCTCCAGAGACCAGGGGCAGCTGGAGGAACATGTCAGGCTGCACTTCGACAACGGTGGCAACCTGAAGAAGAATTCCACTCTGTCTGAGGCTTGCAGCGACAGCAAGGAAGAGGTTTTTAGACAGCAGGACGGGGACTGGACTGGGAGTAGTGGCAGCAGAGGAACTGAGGTGGACGGTTCCAAGGAGCTACCACAGAAGAAGAAATGGTATAGCTATGAAGAGTATGGATTGTACCGCTGCCTGATCTGCAGCTATGTGTGCAGCCAGCAGCGAATGCTCAAGACCCATGCCTGGAAGCACGCTGGCCTGGTCGACTGCTCGTACCCCATCTTCGAGGATGAAGATGGGGCTCCCACAAGAAGAGAGGCCCAGGCTACAGCTAACACGCCCGCAACCAGAGAGGAAATAGTCGTTCTTTCTCCAGTTCCTCAAGATAAAAGTCTGCAGAAGCTGCCCACTGGCTTCAAGCTCCAGCTGTTTGCTGCTCCATTGGCTGTTGAGAACAACCAGGACGTGAATCATCCGGTTTCGAATCTCAATGAAAGTCCTGAAACAGCCGAGGAAGAGGAGGAAAGTGTGTACCCTATCAAAGACCTGGCCTCTGAGGAGCCCATGGTGGAGGTGCAGGTGAAGACGGAGGCGGCGTCTGAGGTGGAGATCGATGGCCACCACGATAGCGCGTCTATCATGGACAGCTTACTGTCATCGGCTCAGAAGATTATCAACAGCAGTCCCAACAGCGCCGGCCACATCAACGTGATCGTGGAGCGCCTGCCTTCAGCTGAGGATTCAGTCATGGCGACGAACCCACTTCTCCTAAGCCCAGACGCGGACGGGGACGAGAGCTTACTGGATGCAGAGGAGGAGGAGCCTGACCATGTGGGAGCTGCGAAGGGTGAGGTGGTCCCTGGCTGCAGTGCGGGTAGCACAGCTGACAGCCAGCCGCTAGGAGCTGATACTAAATCCTCTGTCGCCGTAAGTGGCGACCCTCCACGGGATGAAAACATTCCCCCAGCTGGTCGCAAGAGGACGCATTCTGAGTCTCTCCGCCTGCACTCTCTGGCTGCCGAGGCTCTGGTGGCTATGCCTATGAGGACCCCCGAGCTATCCACCTCCAGCACCAAAGTAACTCTGAAGACCATTACAGCACAGAGCCCAAACACGGGCCAGAAACTCGTAGAGGTGACTACAGCTGGACAGAGGGCTTCTGACGTAGCCACAGCAGCAGCTCTATTGGACTTGGAGCTTCATAGCAAGGACACAGAGGAAGATTTGGGGTCCCTGGGCCTCGGGGAGGGAGACGAGGAGGGCCCTTCCACTAAAGCCGGCATCAGCCTGTCGCTGCTCACCGTCATTGAAAGACTCAGGGAGCGCTCTGACCAGAACGCGTCAGATGAGGATATCTTAAAAGAGCTTCAGGACAACGCGCAGTTCCAAAACGGAGCCGTGGCCGGCGTGGTCACGGGGAACGGAGCCGGGAGTTACATGTGTAGCCTCCCAGGAATGGAGGGCTTGGTTGCCTCTCCTGACGGCGGTCTGGTGGACTACATCCCCGGCAGTGAGAGGCCGTACCAGTGCCGCCTGTGTCGCTACAGCAGCGGCAATAAGGGCTACATCAAACAGCACCTACGGGTGCACAGGCAGAGGCAGCCGTACCAGTGTCCCATCTGTGAGCACATTGCCTCGGACAGCAAGGACCTGGAGAACCATATGATCCACCACTGCAAGACCAGGATGTACCAGTGCAAGCTGTGCCCAGACGCCTTCCACTACAAGGTGAGGAGGCGTCGTCAACGCTCACATGCAGCATTTTAATCCTGTTGTTTTTAGTAGTGGAAGTATAAAATGTAATGTACACTCATTACTATAACAAAGTAATTTTCTTTGTGTTCATCCACTTTTTTGAGTATTTTTAAGAAACAGTAATTTTACTTTTACTTATGTACTTTTTATTACAAGCATTTCAAGAAGCAGAGTAAGAGCAAAAGTCACATGAAGAAGCAGTTAGTGAAGAGTACAAAACATGCACAACAATTTAATACAATTGAGGATGACGTCATTATGGGTTAAGGTTAGCATTACTGTACCTTGGCATAGTTTAAAAAAAAAAAAAAAAAAAGGTTGCATCTACCTTAATTAATCATCAATTATGCGCAATTAGGGCAAAAATCACAATTGTTTTGTTCAATATTGAGGTCACGATTATTACTCATTGACTTTGGAAACATCATGCATTGACTGAGCTTTTAACAGTGGATTTCCTTGAACTTGAAGTCGAGGGAGCTTCACTTTTCTCTGTTTTTTTTTTTTGTTCCTTTTTAATGTTCTAGTTATAGATTTGCGCTGGATTTATAGCCCGAGACAAAAGGAGAACATCATTGCGAAACGGAATGCAGCGCCCGACAATCTTGTTTTCCAAAGCCAAATTTGTTTAATGGCCCAGCCCTTAATCAAACACACCCACAGTGTTGCATGACCAACAGGTGCATGCTGGGTCTGGGTGAATGCTAAAGTGCTCGCGGTGGATCCTGGAGCGGTCATTTCTTCCTTGACTTTCACCTTCAGCAAGGTTGCTGCTGTTTGTGACGATAATCCCTGACACGCAGAGCCTCATTCAGACAGAGAGGCTGAGTGAACCGGTTATAGTGGGAACAGAGACGCTGAGTGGACTGGTTATAGTGGGAACGGAGACGCTGAGTGGACTGGTTATTATTCTTTGAGAATGAACGAGCAGAGAAGTTGAACCTACAGCAGATATCGGAGTTCATGGATTTCCCTGTAAATATAACCCTGGCAGTCCACCGCTTTGTTTCCTCAGGCTGGATTAGCCAAAATCAGGCATTTAGGCCTCTTGTTATTTCATCCGTGAACAGTTTCCATCCAAATCAATTTTCTTTAAAAACGTAATAATGCATTATGTCATAATCCACAGTGATATCACAATATATATTTCCATATTAGAGCCGAAGCAATTAGTCAATGAGCCGATTAGTCAGGGGACAGGAAATTACTTGGCAACTGTTTTGATAAACTATTAATTGTTTAGGTTATTTTCCAAGTTAAAATGGCACCTTCTTCAATGTGAGGACCTGAATAAGGAGTTTTGGGCTTGTGGTGGAATAAAAGAAGCAGTTTGAGTGTGTTACATCAGGTTCTTGGAAAAGACTATGGGCATTTTTCACTATTTTCTGACATTTTATGGGCAAAACGACGAATTGAGAGATCGGCGGTTGATTCACTAATGAAATAATCATTATAACTTTCAGCCCTTTCACACGCACACAGGCTATGTTTGTTACTGTCAGCTTGCCACACAGTCTGACAGAAGAGGCAAAAAAAAATTTTTTTTGATTGGATGACAGCAAAGGTCACATAAAAGGTATTTTATGTAATATTTTGAAGACAAATATCTGCGCAGAACCTATCTCCATAGTATATTGGCAAATTCTTTGTCTTTGCATTTCTTTTTGTGATGCAGCCAACACCATTATACACTATTATATTTACTATGAGTCGTCTTTCCTGTCAACCCAAACAGTGAAGATGAGTTAAGGCCTAAAGAGTTAAATTACCTGTGTGAAGTGTTAAAGACAGGTGAAAGTTGGAAGGGCCTGGTGCAGCGCCGCAGTGAAGGTTTACCTTGGTTTGATGACACAGGCGAAAGGAGAAAGCTATTGATTCCACTGCTATCACGGGACTCCGGCGCTGACGTGCAGCAGAGTTCATCATTCATCAAGTGCATCATATTATCCAACAGATTAGGGGTAGAGGCTAAGAAAGTTCCGATATGTGAAGGTCAAAGGCTGGCCCACCGGTTTGATATCTGCTCCAGCGGTGGCATTAGTGAGTTAAATGTCTGTAGTTCCGATAGTTGGTTGAGTCTGACTTGTCATCTCAAATGACCCTTTTTTTTTTTTTAAATAAACTGGCGAACCATTTTCTATTTACCTCGTATAAAATGAGCAGCTCCATTTACTTGCATCAGATTTGGCTCCTTTTTGTTTTGCTCGCAGGGCCTAAGTCGGTAAAAAGTACATTTGAAAAGCTCTTTTGAACGTCAACTGCATATATTGTTATTTGTTTGTTTCCGTACTTAGAGTCAGTTAAGAAATCATGAAAGGGAGCACCATAGCTTCAGCAGTGACGTGGCAGCCCTCACACCAGTCACCGAAACCGTGGCCATGATAGACGAAGCAGAACAGGTCACAGACGAAGGTAAGACATGTTTTTTTTATGGCCTCATTATGTGTTCAGATGGACACTCGTCATCCTCCCTCCATGCCGCTATTCCCCTGCTGCCACATACTGTTTGAGTTTTTACCCAGCATTTTCAGAAGGTGGTCCTCACCTCTTTCATTTGTCCTCCATTCCAGAATGTGGTATACAGAAGATGTATAAGTGCGACGTGTGTGATTACACCAGCTCTACATATGTTGGGGTGAGGAACCACCGGCGGATCCATAACTCTGACAAGCCATATCGGTGAGTTGTTAAAAAATGTTGTCGAAATACACCAAGGAGTAATTAAGTGTCACCAGGCCCTGAAATGACTGAACTCGCGATTTAACCCTTTAACACTGAGTGTGTCGTAGGAGACACGTTTGCGCAAGCGCACTGTGGATCACCATAATTACGTCACGGTTTGCACTATCGGTTTCTGAAAGCTGAGATGTTGCTCTTTACAGCCAGGTAAATGTCTGCCTGGACTTTTTTGCTTATTTTGACTGAGAGGCGCGAGTGAAATTACCGTAATGACACCATATTGGCTGTAAAGCGCCTTTTTTGGCCTTTTTAAAGGTTTAAAGGTTGCTCAGAGCAACTGGCGTAGTTCATTAGCATTTTTTGAATTTGTTTTAATAACGAAAGCTAGTTACAGGATTATAGAGTTAGATTGTGTTTCGTCCATATCTATATGTTGGAATACATGTGATGTACTGTGCAAAGCATCTGGCGTTACAGAAAACATCAAATAAGTATTTTTCTCCAGGCGCCAGGATCATATGAGCATTTCATTTAGAAGTAAATAAAATCAGTGACTACCGCAGAAACAACAGAGCCTCGTGTTACTATGGCAATCCAAAATATAATAATGGCACAGAGTGTAAAGGTGACAGAGGAATCTCACAGCCTTGAACTGTATATTAGACTGGGACGAGCCCTCAACAACCAGATCTGAAAACGAGAGGTGGGAATCACCAGAGGCCACACAGTGCGATATTATCACCATACGATAGTCTTGCGATATGCTGAATATTGCAAGATATTGCGATTTATTACCTTTTTTCAACAGCATTATGTCGCCAAAGGAAAATGTTGTCAACATCAGTTTTCAGTCTGTTCATCTCACCTCAATCATTTTTATTGCAGCAAAATGGGACAGACTGACTAACACTGTCATAAATGTTGCACCTAACAGTGGACAAACAGTCCACATAGTCCAACTTAGCTGAATGCAAACGTGTGTGGTACTGCTGTGCTGCTGCTGTGATAATATATATGTGATAATAACTTTTTGTTAAAGAAACAACAAGAGCCAGTAGCCCGATTTTGAGTGTCCTGTATCATTAAGTATTAACAAATAATAGGCTTTTCAAACTGTACTTCGCCCCAGGCCAAGGGCGATGTTAGCCCCAGGCTAAGGAAGCTGTTAGCCCCAGGCTAAGGGAGATGTTAGCCCCAGGCTAAGGGAGATGTTAGCCCCAGGCTAAAAGAGATTACACGCTGGCACAGTCCTGTAACATTCCAAGTGGGCTGACCCTCGACTTTAGCCTAGGGCACCCTGAGTTTGTGGGTTTATCCCCCAAAAATGCACAGTTGCGCAAGTTAGTCCAGGGTTATTCTTAGCCCCTGAGAATATGCAGTGTGAAAAGCCTTTTCTCAAAGATTGACATTCAAAACTCAATTTATGCCAGCTAGATGATGACTCCTGGAATGGTTTGTACATTTCCCTTTTCGGAACTTCTACTGTCTCCTTTTTTTATAGCTCTTAAAGAATCTGTGTATTTAAGTAACCTGAAGAAATCAACCCTAAATTTGAGTCATCTCTGCACGGCTGTTTGTAATCAGATTCTGGTGGGGTGCAGGAGAATGAAACAATGTAAATTATTGAGTAACCATGTAAAATGGACATGAACACAAATACATAATTTATCAAGTGCACATGCTTCATAAATGATTGAGTACATTTGTGGAAACTGCCTATGTAGGCTACTTGTTTCAATCATTTTCAAACTGGTGCCTTTCAACCATTATGAAATGAAAATCTGCTTCATAGTAATCATAGTAAAAATGTTCTAGGTGTCACATGAGACGGTTTGCAAATGCCACTCATTTGGTGGGGTAATATTCTTATTACAGTATTCATGGTCACAATCACATCTGCCATGGCAGTAGTTTCAATGGATGGCACATCTTGTTGTTTAGTCCTTGACATTGCTGTTGTTCTATTCTTCCTACTCCAAAAGTTGTGGATTTTTGTTGTTTGGCTCTACAGCAAACAAAATGTCAAGTTTAGAATCTGGTTACTCCATTTGTTTGATTTAGCTATCACACTGTTTCTGTTGTTTGAATATGTTAATTGTAGTTAGAGAAATTACATGTGACATTTAGCTATAATGACATGAAGTATTCATTAGTAGACACCAAACCTTTTGGAGACCGGTTTTATATTTATTTATAGATATTTCTTATCTGTTGGAAATTGGATATCAGCTTTACAGACTTATCCTGCTTTACCAGGGCTTTAAAATATAAGATTAACTATCAGTTTCAGAGATTTGCAAACTAAATTTTCTTCCTACATATTAAAATATATTATATCATTGCATTTTCAGTTTTCACTTCCTATTGCAGGCAGAGTGAACCAAACCACATTGTTGCCAGACAATGAGCCTAGCTTTTTGAAGATGTGCATGAGCTGCACTTTTTAAAAAGGTCCATTAGATGGCAGTACATGCCCAGTAATGCTGGGCCACTGTGTGGGCACAGTCCCCCCCCCCCCCCCCACACACACACACACACACACACACAAACACACTCCTACACACACACTCAGCATTAGCACTCCTCCTTTGTGTGAACAAAAAGAAAAAAAGAAAAAAGCTGCCGCGAGGTGTGAACACATACGGGTGTTTCCGTCAGCTTTCTTAACAGTATGCTGTCGCCTGTGATCTGAGGTCAAGTGAACATAGAAATACACACATACACACATAACGGGAATTTCTTCCACTCTGGGACAGGTCACACGGCATTTAATTGCTGTTTCTAGCCAGAATGGCCAACCGCCATGTTAGCCAATGGTATGAGGACTAAATAGAGTTAGGAAATACGATCTAGATATAGATATTCTAACAACAAGCACATTCAAACCTTGGCATCAAAGAAAATGGCTGTAGAAAGACACTCTCTCAAGTTATATGTACTTTTTTTTTTTATTGTGTCTGCAACTTGTTGTGCCCTCGTCCTCGTTTTTTTTTTTTTTTTTCCCCCACAAGGACAGATGCCATTGTACTTTACAGATCCTCTTTTTGCCTCTGCACATGAAGTGTGTAGTTCTATCAAACCTGACATTGGAGTCTGTTTATATTGTAATGTAGGCCTACACATCTACAATGCAGTAATGCTAAAAGAAACATTTACATCCTGAATGGAACGTCAGATCTATGAGAAATACAGTGTGGTCTGCAGGTGTTAGGGCCACAGCACATTTTCAGTTGTTTCGGCTCTGTACTCCAGCACATTGGGTCTGAAATGAAACAAAGCGCAGTGCAGAAGGATGACGACAGGGTTACTGTTCCATGCCCAGTCTAGATGTAAACCCCCCCACAACTTAAAGCTGAAAGCACTTCACCCTCGCAGTCGTCGTTTCATTTCAGATCGAACGCGCTGGAGTACAGAGCCCACATGACAAAACAATGTCTCCAAAAGTGTTTGCAGACCGCGCTGTGTTCACAAGCTGTAAAACATTTTGCCACATGTACAGCGCCTCTCGTCTATGACAGCGCTTTTATCGATGTTTGCGTGCACTGTTCCTGTGAAGCATGTAGCAGTACAGAGTCCCCTGCTAAAACACCTACGCAATGCTGTATAAGGAGTTGCAATACATAATCAGTGGAATTGGAGTAAAGGGCCCCAATCAGCAACATGTTATGGTAATAATGATTGTCTCTGTTAGCACCTCAAATGTTGATAGCATATCAATAGGACGTGAAGGCAATGCACAAACTGGACTAATGCTCCTATTTATCCAGTCCTTCATCTATTATTAACAGCAAAGTGATTGACAAAGAGTGCAGAAATGCCCATTGCGATTATGTTACAGGGACTGAAGCACCATTGGTATTCATTCCTCCCCACTACTGAACTCAAACACCAAAACATTTCCATTTAAAGTGCTCACTGTGCTGTAGTTATGCCAGAAGCCATTCTTTTCTTGGTCCGTGAGGCGAACTTTCAAACATCGCGTGGGTGGTAAAGATCATAAACCTCACAAGAAGTTCTCACAATACCCAGTTGGAAAGGTAATGATGTTGCGTATTGAATCTATTTGCAGTGAAAGAAGAAATGAATTTTGATGTAGAAAGATATAGTTCCTGTTTCAGACAGTGTAAGCTTACTAACTAGTAGCCAAACAGCGTACCCACCTTTTTTTTTTTTTTTATGTGCTAGTTGCAACATCACCAACATTTGGCACCTACTTTTAACATTTAGCTGTAGATGGAGAACAGTTGCTGTCTGTAGGAGACACGCCCTCGATATTGGACCCCCTACCGCACCTAAAGACATATCTTCTTCAAGAGTAAACATAACGGTAACCATAAAGCACTGTAAGAAACAAAGTGCGTACTCTGTGGTCTATTTTGACCAAAATACAGCCAAATACACTTCCATGTCTGCTGCTGCCCTCTGCAAATGTCCAAAGCTGTAAGCAGTGCCTAAAAGTTTTCCTTCAGGCAAGGCCACTTTATTTCCCAGCCATCACAACACAAGCCACAGACAGCACAATAATTAAACAAATGGATTTGTCATATATAGTAGCAGAGTTTTATCCTTGTATTTCAAATTACCTACAGGACAATGTTGTTGGCATACTGAGATTTAGAATTCTATCATCTTACCTACTGCATAATTGTGGTAGAATCTAAAATAAGAACCTTGAGCCAAAACACATGTTTTTTTTTATTTGCAGTCCAAAGTAATGCGCAATCCCATTTAGTCGAGATAAAGTGAATCCAAAGGATTACTCTCTATGGAAACAATGTCCTGTAAGACTCAACGTTTCGTAAAAAGTTTTAGTACATAATTTCTTCTCGTCTTCGGTTGGTCAAATCTGGCTTCTTAATGTTTTAGCCCCAGTAAACCTCACATTATAAAGTGCAACTCTTTGTTTTGTCTTTTACTTCATTTTAATGCAGTGCAAACGGCCATGAGTTGAGTTTAGCCTCTGTCTGCAGATATCGTACAGTATTTGCCTCTAAGCAACTAAAAAGCCAGTTTCATCTTCCAACCGCAACATCCAAAGTGCAACAAAGTAGAAAACATTGTGATTTATTGTTTTTCTTAAAGTGGCAATTTCCTCTCTGTTTGGCTGTAAATCCCTTATCTCCCTTCAGGCTACAAGTGTAAAGAAGCAACACGATGACCTCAAAAGGCAGCTTGTTAAACCAGCTGCTCCATCTCCATTTTCTCTCATCTCTCCGTCCCTCCTCTCTCCTCTATCTGCCAGGTGTTGTAGCTGCGATTTTGCCACCACCAACATGAACAGTTTAAAGAGCCACATGAGGAGGCACCCTCAGGAGCACCAGGCCGTGCAGCTACTGGAGCAGTACAGGTGAGCAATATGGAACACGCATCCGCGACAGAGAGGGGGAGGATAGGAATGACCTCCGGACCTCCCCAGAGGTGAGAGTGAAGAGCTGTACCTGGCCAAAGCGAGCTGGGGTCACCTTGACCCTATGTGGGTCTGAACCTGTGCGTGACCACATGTGTGCACTTTCAATAGTCTGGAGTCTTGAGAAATGGGCTTCTGATTGCAAGGTTGGTGGGTGGAGAAAGTGAATACTCCTCCTTAAAATGTTAAATATCCGCAGCCCTGAGCGAGGCTCTGATTGCTGATTACGCCTTCACTGAATGCTTGTGCTGTATTGTGCTGTCATCAGTATCTGCAAGGCTGGAAGGCCCAATGTTTCTGTACAGGAGAAGTGGCACAGACAATACCGTTCTTTTTCTTTAAAGAAAAAGAATGTTGAAAAGGACCGTCAATATGGAAGCAGCAAGAGGATGAGAGATCCTGCCCGTTAGGTCACTTTCGTATCTGTAACTCGGTTCATTTGGTCCAGACCAAGGAAAAAAAAGTGACCAAGCACCAACCTCCGGGTCTGAAATGTGAAGCCGATGTTGAAGTGCCTTAAACCGGCATTCTTTCTAATGGCTGGCAGGTGGCAACTAGTCGGAGTGCATAGAAAAAAAGACACTTCAGGAGTCGGCTATTCATTTACAAGCTAACTTTGGTAGCAGCGACTTTGTGTGACGTAGCCAGGAGCCAGGTGCAGTCAGGTTGCCGGTATAGGTAGGTGTGCATATTATTCTCATTCTCAGATCCCCAGCTCCACCCTCTCGTCCAAATATGGTCTCTTGTGGTTCCAAAAATGCCAAGATGGCTACGGCAAAAATGCCAAGATGGCTACGGCCAAAATGCCAAACTTGAGGCTTCAAAATGTAGTCCACAAACCAATGGGTGACTTCATGGTGGCTACATCCACTTCTTTTGTACAGCCTACGCTTGTGACCTCTTAGTGCCGGCCTGGTCTGTATTGACACTGGCTTTTTACAAAATGAATAAACCTATAGTCATATGGTATGCTTTACTGAATCTAATGTGTTTATGTATGTTCTCTGGTGGGGGAAAAAACGGCTCACTAGTTCAGAGATACAGTTGGTCTATGTCATAAATAATGATGAAATTCCTGTTGGGCAAAAGTCAATTGCCAGGATTTTTCTCCATGTGATCAAGTTTTCCACATTTGGAAAACACTGTCGCAGCGTCACACACCAGCCTTGAGCAATATTTTAAATATGCATATCAGCACTGGCAGGTTGAGAACTTGATTTCCCTTTCACCGTCTTCCAACTACATGGGTTGTTTTATGATTAGCCTGTTCTCACAAGATCATCCGTCATGGGGAAAGTGTGCTTGAGTCCGTTATCCTAAATGATATTTGCAACTTCAAGCATTTGAATAGTTCATAAAGACACGACCCGTAACTCTTTTCATTTTTGACAAATGAATTCACCAGTGTGCTGCAAATCCCATTTCCCCTCTCCACTCTCTGTCTCTGTCTCTCAAGCTCAGTGTCCCCCTGTGGAGTCTTGAGTCAGGATGATTCCTTTTGATAGAAAGTGGGAGAAGGATTAGCGGAACCTCATTACGCTTATTACATTCGTTTTCACTCTGTTGCTTTTGCTCCTATTCCCTCTTCCAGGTGCTCTCTGTGCGGCTATGTGTGCAGCCATCCCCCGTCACTCAAATCCCACATGTGGAAGCACGCTGGAGACCAGAACTACAACTACGAGCAAGTTAACAAAGCCATTAACGAGGCCATCTCCCAGAGCAGCCGGTAAACACCAGTATCCAGATGTTTATGACCTGTTGTTGCCCCATAGTGTCCAGATGTTTATAGCCTGTTGTTGCCCTCTAGTGTCCAGATGTTTATAGCCTGTTGTTGCCTTGTTGCCCCATAGTGTCCAGATGTTTATAGCCTGTTGTTGCCCTGTAGTGTCCAGATGTTTATAGCCTGTTGTTGCCCTGTAGTGTCCAGATGTTTATAGCCTGTTGTTGCCTTGTTGCCCTGTAGTGTCCAGATGTTTATAGCCTGTGAGACCCACCCACAACATTCCCAAATTCTGACCATTTTGAATAGTGTATGTAAACTTGTGCATATAGCAACAAGGCTTTTGTTGCGTTAAGGGACATATTTCATTTTGTACATATTTAACAGCGTGACATCAATAACTTCCAGCCGTCTTACAAATATACACTGCATCATAGGGATAATATATTATGGGCATCATTTAGTCTTTCTCTCTCACCCACTGTATTCTTCTTGGTGATTCCATCCTCTGTTTTTGCCCCAGAGCTCCTCAGAAGTTGTCTGCGGTGCTGGAGTCCGTGGCAGAGCGCCCTGCGGGGGCCCAGCCTTCACAGGACAAAGCAAAGGGCCTAGTGGAACCACCGCCAACACCCACATCAACGACGACAACAACAACAGCAGCAGCAGCAGCAGCAGCAGCAGCAGCAGCTGGCCTGGCTGCGGACAGCTCAGGGGGCCTGCCCACGCTCACCACAGACCCTTCGCAGTGGCCAGGTGAATCCCTGAGCCCCCAGGGGAAGGACCCTGCACAGCTCCAGCCTCGCCCCCAGGGCCAGCCACGTACAGGCCCGGCCCCTGGCATGGAATACTGTGTGCTCTTGTTCTGCTGCTGTATCTGCGGCTTCGAGTCCACCAGTAAAGAGCGGCTGATGGAGCACATGAAGGAGCACGAGGGGGACATCATCAGCATCATCCTCAACAAGGAGCAGCAGCAACCCGAAACCCAACCAGGCCTCCAAATGGCAGAGTGAGACCTGGCCTTCCCGCCCTCTCTTTATATTAACACTGACCCCGCGGTCTTACAGCGATCTGCTGCCCACAAAAAGTATTTCAGTATGTTTCTTTACCTCAAAGTGATTGTGGTGGATGTCGAGCTGTAACCATTTCACGTCTACTGTACCATAATTGATATTTCTCAGAGCGCTCCGTGGTCAGGTCGGTTGTGGTGTCAAAGGCTGCGATAACAAACTACTGTCCAACGCAGACACCTCGAACAGGTGCGGAGAAAATTGATGAAATGTTTTTTTCACATGGCATGTCCTTTGAAAGAAATGTAAAAAAAAAACACACAAAAACAAAAACGTTATAAGCCGTTAATATTTGCGTCAAATAATTTGACATTAAAGAGACACAAAGTGTGTCTGTAGGGAAGTGATTTTTGATTTCAAGGGACAAGCCTGAGCTCTAACCCAAGTTAGATTTTTATTTTTATTTTTATTTTTTTCACTAAACAGGGACAAGTTCATACCTCACAAAACCACACAATCCCTCACCAGAAATGGAGAAAAAAAAAGAAATTTCACATATTTTGAATTGAATTCATATATTGACCATAAGGCAGCTCTTTTATTGCTACTGTAATATTTAATGTATTTAATCCGACACAGTCGAGGCTCTAGCCTATAGCTAAGGAGGTACATGTGCAAACTCACCGATGCCTAAAGACATGTATCACAGCTTGAACATGATTAAATATTTATCAGTTTATTTTATGCATGTTAGTTTCCAGTATGCCAATTTTTAAAGAGGCAAGTGTTTATTCTGTTCTGCTTTTTTCTTTTTTTTTTCTTTTTTTTATATGAGTGACTGTAAGTTTACTTGTTGGATCATTTATAAAGTAGCGTCTTTAGGGGAGAAAGTAATAGTTCTCGAGGGAGGAGTGGAAATTGACCAGAGCAAAGCAGAAATGGGTCTTGGATTGATTTGATTGTAGTCTCCGGGCGGCGGAGGTATTTGGTTTTGTGCATGTTGACAAAAGGAATGATGAAAAGGGAAGTTAGCGTAGGTAGGGCTTTTATTTTAATTGAACGGTGCCTAGATGTTTGAAAGCAGGGACATGTTGTATTGAATCACACACACACACACACACCTTGCACGTGGTGTTAGGCTCACTTTTAAGAGTTGCCATTGAAGGTATGGTCCGTTTATTTTTGTTTTTTTTATAACCCATGCAATTTATGTTGTATATAATAACATTTTTATAATGACCCTCACTCTGTTTTGTCAGTGTTTTTTAAAAATACAACCTGTCTAGTTTCAAACGCAACTTGAAACGAGTGCTGTCCCAACTAACAAACATGCCTGAAATAATTATATCATAATTAATTTTTCCATAGGCAGCAGAGCGCTTTTCTCAAGGGAGAACAGTTGAACCCTAATGTCTCAAATGATGCCGACTGTGCAGAAAACACCTGGATGGAAGGGAAAGGATGAGCGTGTTTCACTATTTAATGTTAATTCATGTCAAATCGAGCCATTCATTCGGGATGACACAATAGCGGAAAAAAAAAAAAATGGCTAATGCTGTCGTGTTGATTGCTGAAGCGCTTTACGGGAGAGCATTCCCGTTTCTGCGGCAACCTTTCCTGAAAAACCCATCAAGATCGCATTAAAACATTTGAAATGAACAGAAAATTTAACGTACGTCAGCCCATCTAATGTATCATGCAGTCCTGGCGTGCAGAACACACTTTGTCACATGAGTTCATCAGTATGCCATATCCCTTTCTTACATCCACACAGACAGGGGCTGGGGAAATTAAGATAAAATGGAATATCCATAATTCATGCCCCGACCCACCCCCCCCCCCCCCCCCCCCTTCCTTCTCCGCCTGACATAACCGCTTGTGAGTAGCGCGGTGGATACGACAAAATTAAATCTCTATCTCAAAGACCTGTTACCTGGCCTGGAATTCTCATTATCAGAGCAGGTAATTATTGTCTGGCTTTTAATTTACAATTCCAACGTGGCCGAATCGAGGAAGATGGTGATGTCTGAAGTAAAAAAAAAAAAAAAAAGATTAAATAAAAGTGGGACTTCAGTGACCCTCCCGCCTGATTAACTCGGCATGCATGGAAATGAGCAGGGAGAATTACAGACTGAACCCCACCCCCCCACCCCCCCCACAGCCCTCTCCTTACTGTCATATGGGGGATCTTCTATTAATCTGACTGCTCGTAATTATTCAATTTGTGAATTCTGGTTAAAGGGTCGCTGTGGAGTTTTTGACCCCAAGTGGCGCTAAAGAGCTGTTTTTCTGAGAGCGGGTCCCCAGCTGGTCAGGATGTGCGCCATCCGCCGGTGACGTGCCAGCAAAGACGGCGAAGAAGCAGGCCGCAAGCTAGCATTGCTATCGTGGATGTTAGCGATGCAGGATTTCAAAAGTCGGCTTTGCTAATGAGGAAGGGAATGCACTCAAGACGCGTGTTGGACAGCTCAAGGATCAGCGCTGCGAGTTTTGGTGAGAAACCCTCAATGTGAACATAGCTGCTGTTTGTTATCAAGAAAACGCCACCAGGCACTGTTTTTTTATATTTGTTTTTTGTTTTGTTTTTTTTTTAAACCTGAATTTTATTTTCTTTGTCACTTCTGTTGTCTGGTCGTCGAATCTAAAATACTATTGGTAGTAAAAATGACGTGTTAATTGGGAGTAACAGAATAACTTCACACAGCAAACCAAGCACTGCAGTGTACCATGGCCTTTTATAAATAGCTTATGATAGCAAAATCATTACAGATTTTTTAGCTTAATCGCTAACAAGTGAAGACAAAAATATAAATAATTCAAATTGGAGTAACTGTTCAGCTAACCGCTGGGAAATGCATCTTGTGTCATTCCCCTAGTTTTTTTTAAAATGCATATAGGTCAAGTGGGACTTTGCAGGCAGTGATGTATCCCATTTGGTGCCACAAATTGCAAAAGTGTGTCAACACGGGCAAGTGTCTGTTCACCACTTTCAGAGCATACGGATCTTCCCCGTTCACCACGGTTACTTTCCCCCCAGTCGGTTTGAATTCACACCACTAACTACAGAACCACACACGTGTGCCATATATGAAAGCAAAGAATTGTCTTTTGTATTAGTTTGTTGTGCCTTTTGGTTCAAGGTATTATTTGTGTTGTAGAATGTTTGACCTCTCTGCCAAAACGTCAAATATGTAAATGCTCCAGCAATAGATCCACATTTTGATTCATGTACAAAAGAGACGGTCTGTGGTATTGAAGTGGAAGCAAAAAAATCTTGATTATTGTGTTGTTAATGATGGGTATTCCACATTCATCTGAACACCTCAGTATGTTATATATTTTCGTTTTTATTAAGCAGTCTGCTATATTACTACTACTAGCTATTTGACCTAGTAATGAGCTCAAACACTTGGTACTGTATTTTCAGAGTGTACATATTGTAGATGAATACTGCAGAACCTTAAAACTGACGTTTTTTAAAAAGATAAAATCTATTTTTAAAAGATCTTGTAAAAAAAATAACAAAAAAAGAAACAAATTGAGACAAAAAAAATCAAGTTTTAAATTGAATTTTGGCTCTAATCTTATTTACTCCCGGTTTATTTGAGGGAACTGGCGGTTTGAAGCCGCACACAGCAAAATGAGCTGCGTGCATTTTAAACCAAAGGAGGTGGAGAAGACTGAACACGTCTGTCCGGATCAGTGTATTTTTTTTTTGTTGCTCATATTCAATTTTGTATTGGAGGTTGAATGCGGAATTGTTTCAGACAGCAGTGTGACTTATGTGCTTTATGTTTATTTATTTTTAGAACATCATAGGCTTTATTATGTCACTACTTTGCCATTGTATTTTTTGGTAATAAAGACAGAAATAATTGACAGCTTTTTGACTTCTGGTCGTGTTTGTATGAGTGCCACTGAATCTGATTATAATGTTGTCAGGGACCAAGCAGTGAGGCAACGAGGAAACAGGAGTTGAAAAACTGGGTTTTTATTCACACACAAAAAAAAAAAAAGCAAAAACATTATAAACCGAGATGATAATGAGGCTAATAAAAGAGGTCAACGCAACATAACTGTACCCAGTATAACAACAACTAGACAAGGTGTCAGCAGAACAAACTGACCTGCCACAATGACACACAAGGGAACATATATAGTGGCTCGGCCAAACCTAGATAACACACACGGGGTAAACAAGATGGACACCAACTACAACTAAATACAAAGCAAAACTACCTAAACCCACACCTCCCCCTATCATAAACCAGCACATGGTTTGGCCCAATGAGCTGGCTCCAGGATTTAAGAGCCCTCAGCCACACCTTTTGCTGGACCAGGAAGGAACCTCCCCCAACAACCACGGTAACTCAAAGACAAAGAAACGAATGATTAATCTAACGGGTTACAAATCAAACAAATTGTGAGGTTAATTGATAAAGTGTTGCTGACTGCAAATGAAATGACCTGCGTAGGTTTACAAAACTACTTAGGCGAGAGAGTGAAATGGGATCTTATTACCATGCGTGGCCGTGGCCATCACAATTATGTAACATCTTTTAGAATAAGAATCAGAAACAACCTTATTGGTATTTTGACACATGCAAGAAATTTGACTGGACTAATTTCACTCGTCGAGATACTTCTATTTTGCATTTGTTTTGAATGTAATACTATTTTTTTCAGCATGTCCCCCTTTTGCTTTAATGACAGCATGAGCTCGAGCTGGCACGGACTCCACAAGTTTGTGCAAAACCTGATGACCCATGTTATCCCGGCAGGATTTGACCACGTTCCAAAGGGCTTCTTGTGATGTCACAGGATGCTTGGCTTTCTGAGTCTCCCATAAATGTTCAAAGGGGTTGAGGTCAGGTGACTGTGGAGGAAAGTCCATGACAGTCAGGACTCCTTGGTCTTCTTTGGTCTTCAAGTAGTTCTTGCAGAGCTTTGAGGTGTGTCTGGGGTCATTATCCTGCCGCAGTATGAATCCCCCTCCGCAAAGATGCAAACCAGACGGTATAGCATGTCTCTGAAGAATGGAGTGGTACTTCTCCTTGGTCAGGGTGTATGTAGTCAATTCGGCGCAGGTGTCCAACTTAGTAAACTGGTATTTATTAGCCCACCACAAGAGTTGGGCCTTGTTTCCCCTCCTGAGAAGTGGTTTAGAGAGAGGCTGCTCGTCCTCTGAGACCACTACAAGACAGCCTTCTTTTGACAGAACTTTTGCTGATTTGAGTCTGGCGTTCTTTATTTAGCAAGTTCTGTATCTGTGATGAAGTTGCTTTTCCATCTATCAGGGAACTAAGCTTGACGTATTGATCTTCTGATGGTGTGGTCACTTTCGGTCTACCTGATCGTGCTTTTGATACAACTGATCCCGTTTCTGCAAAGCGTTTCAGAGTTCCATACACTGCCCCCTTAGAAACCTTTAGTCTAGCCATGATTTGACGCGGAGAAAGCCCCTCTTTTCTCAGAATAACAATTTGACATCTGACACTTTCACTTAGTTCGGATGCCATGTTTCCCACTACCACAGTGCTACTTAGTAAGCAATGATCTGCTGGAAACTTGAGGCACAGCCACATTTAGAACAGGTGAACACTGGCTGCCAGCTGTGTCATCTGAACGCTTGCTTCAATGGAAGGATCACAACTCAAAGACATCTGACTTTTTGTACAAAGGAGTTAAGTTGGTCAATGACACAAATTTGCTTAAATGTGATTGCTGAGTTAGAAATGGTGAGGAATCCTTAATGTTTCTTCTTCCTTTTACATGTCATAACTTTCAGAATCCTCAAACATTTCCAGGTTTACGTGAAAATATTTTTCAATGTGGTCTCAGACTTTTGGACCCCACTGTGTCTATACATATGTATTTGCGAACACAAATGTATAGTTATTATATACAGGCAAGGGCTGGCCATCAAACTGTATATACAAGTCAGGTTTGCACCACTTGTAGCTATGAAGAGAGTGTATGGTAGTGCAAAGAATGTTGGAATAAGTATTGTATGGATGATATGTTACTCTACATGTAGAGGTGGTTTAATGCACATACATTGGTGGACTGAATACATGTACAATGTTACATAGAACTACAGGATGATAATGTGTTAGAGGGTTATTACCCATTAACTGTTGATTAGTGTGATGCTGTGTTAAAATAAAGTGGTTGTCGTGGGCATGCGGCGCTCTGTAGCGCCTACCAGAGGGGAGAAGTTGTGAAGAAGTGTCAACGTAAGTGTTAGCGCTGAGTGAACTTAAAGTGTCAGTTGGAGTGAAAGTGATGAAAGGAGTTGAAGATTCGTTCAAGTGTATGAACTAAAAGAAAATGACAATTATCACCTACCTGATGGGAGAGGTTTCTGAAATAAGTTCAGTCCAAAGTGTGATGGGTCTGCATTGATTTTCTCTTACCTAGTGTCACCTATGGGACCAAGACATCACACTGTGCACCATGTTGTTGCCTAAAAACTCAATGGAACTCATTCTAAATGGACAGGAGGTAGTTTACAATGAGAAACATCAATTATTCCACTTTGAGATCAGTCTAAAGCCTTCCTTGCATCCTTGCATCACATGCGTGGATGGATTGCTGAGCAGGCCTACCAGACACAGGCCGGGGGGGGGGGGGGGGGGGGGGGGGGGGGGGGGGGGGGGGCAGAGGGCTCAGGGCTTTTTACATGTCCACGCCCAGGGGCCCATTGTTTTATACCCCATGCATGACCTATTTTCTTCCATGCGAGCCCGGTTCATTCTTTACCTGCTACATGCCATCCTCGGAGGACACACTGCGTGTCCTTACTAACTCTTACAAGCCGTGAAAGGGTCGGGTTCAATGGTAACGTATGCCTCCCAGCCTCCTTCTGGGCACCTCATCTTGAACGGAATTAAAAGCACATAATGTAATGTGCTCCAGACCTGCACAACTCGGACACAGAATCATGTTATAACGCTGTCTTGTGTTACAAGTACAGCAAGAGGTGGAAAACATGTTTCTCTTTGCTACTTCCTTACGCAACAGGAGTGAGTTAAGGTGTTGCCTTTTGACAAGGCCTTGCCGTTTAACTTGAAAACCTGTTTTAGTTAATCCAGAGAAGACCTCATTACACTGTTCTGCAAGGCTGTTTGCAAGGTTAACATTTAATTAAATCTGTTGGTTGTATTATTGAGTTTAGATCACAGAAACTCCAGTCGGATGGAATACGGGAATTAAAAAAAAAAAAGAAACTAATAACAGAAACAACAATAATACTGATAACAACAATAATAATTATGATCGATGGTCCAGATGTAAATATTACTGGTCAAAGAGTTAATGATTGCTGGGTTGGAACCAACAGTGTCAGGTATCACACACCTTCACCATCTTTTCCACAATAATCTGAGCCGGGACTTCAAAGACCTTGTACAGGAGCACTGAGTTGGGATAAACCAGTTTCTTCATTTCCTACAACTGAAACCCGTAATCAAAATCAAAAATCAACATAAATGTATAACCGCCTTGAACCTTCCAAGATAATTAATGACTTTATGAATGAATTTACAGGCGTAAACAAAAAACAACTTGCTCACAACTTGCTCCCCCCGACAGGCCAGCACCCTCCAAGGGGTCCTAACCCTACTACAACCCCCCCCCCGCCCCACACAAAATCTCTCTCTCATATAGCTTTTCTATTTCTTCGCTCTCCTCCTCGCCTTTTTCTTCTCTACACAGTTCCACACACGCACTTACCCACTTACGACGTGCCACTGTATCTTATATCTTATACCACTGTCACAACCCCTCCTGTTTGTTCGCGTTAGTCTTGCAATGTGTCTTAGTGACACCGTCACTGTTCACCTGATGTACCGATAGCACTTGTAATTTAAAATCTGAGTGGAGGATTGATAAGGATGTATAGCTGGAGCGGGGGTCTTTATTTGTTTTGTATTAGCAAAGCGAGTAGGGCTATTCTTTGATCCCTGTGGAAAGAGCCCGTGGCTAAAGAGAAGTCGATTGAACTGCACAAATAGCAGTATTTTCATTCTCAATGGCACTTTGAGCCTTCCTACCACTCAAAGCCAGTAGTCTGCTCAGGCCTCTCAGCATTCTCATAGGTTTGCCTGTCCTCTGATACAGAAATTCAGCTTTTACATTTGATAAATCTTTATATTCTGATCTTTTCTTATTCAGCTCCCTCTGCCTGTCATCAGTGGACTGGCTCTTTTGACAGGTTAAGCAGGCATTCACAGGGCTGACACATAGACGTTATTATTCCTCTTCTTCCTCTTCTTCTTGTATTGTCAATATGTCAAATCAAGCTTGCACCACTTGTAGCTATGAAGAGAGTGTATGGCAGTGCAAAGAATGCTGGAATAAGTATTGTATGGATGATATGTTAGTCTACATGTAGAGGTGGCTTAATGCACATACATTGGTGGACTGAATACATGTACAATGTTACGTAGAACTACAGGATGATAAAGTATTAGAAGGTTATTACCCATTAACTGTTGATTAGTGTGATGCTGTGTTAAAATAAAGTGGTTGTCGTGGCATGCAGCGCTCTGTAGCGCCTACCACAGGGGAGAAGTTGTGAAGAAGTGTCAACGTAAGTGTTAGCGCTGAGTGAACTTAAAGTGTCAGTTGGAGTGAAAGTGATGAAAGGAGTTGAAGATTCGTTCAAGTGTATGAACTAAAAGAAAATGACAGTTATCACCTACCTGATGGGAGAGGTTGAAATAAGTTCAGTCCAAAGTGTGATGGGTCTGCAATGATATAATATATGTCATATATGATATATGTCCATGGTCATTTAGTTATGCTATAGTTGGTCACTGACAGAAACACAGAGATTCTTTAAAAGAGAAAATGAAGTCTGTTTCTGTAATCCCTTTCGCTTTTACATGAAACCCTCAATGCACAAGCAGGGGGGGAAGAAATCATCCCAGTCTATTCATTTCTTTACAGGATCAAGTTTTCTATCTAAACCTTTTTAAGGACCCACCATGAAAGTGGAATTGAAGAAAAAAAAAAAAAAAAAGCATGAAATGAGGCAAAGAAAGAAACGAGGGTGAAGACAGGGCGAGTAGTTGGAGATAGTCTAGAATCAGTTCAAGGGACTCTCTAGGCCGGTCCGGTTAATTCCTAGATTTCCTTGCTCTGTGAACCTTGTTGCGTGTTACACTGAGTGAAAAAGGACAAGGGTTTTTGATCCCATGCTGGCTAAATCAAGTCCGATTGGGCACACTGGGAGAGACAAGGGATATCTTTAATGGGCCATCTTCCTTTGCTTGGGATGACAAGACTTAGAGAAATTTAAGAAGGGAGGAGGGACGAAAGGACAAAGTTGGACAGTGTGGTGTAAGTGTGCCCACAAGGAAATGATGAAAGAACTAAAGGGCCAGAGTCAGAGAGTATGGCCATTAAACAATCTGTTTTCTTCTCCGATAGTCCTTCTTTCCAACAAAAGTCTAGCCAATTTATTTTCTTGAATCTTTCTCTTTGATAATCTTTAGCTCTTTCATGTCAGCCATATCGGACTGGCCATCTGGAGCACCGGGAATTTTCCCGGTGGGCCGCTTGACAATTGGGCCTGATGCAATGCAAAATGTACGTGTTTAAGTAACCCCAGCCCCCGCTTAGATAAAAATAACCAAGTGCCGTGTGGCTGACTGGCCCAGGCGAGTGGGACGCCGGCCCACTGCGGTTGGGTATTACATGCGTCAGCCTCTCTCTCCCAGCCAATTACTTTCGGTCCCGTTATCTCCAACTTTACCCGGGGCCAGCCCCTTTCCCCATCTCTGTTAAGTGGTGACATGACATGGATAAGTAGTGGAGTGGAGCAAGATGGACAAACAAAAAGAGAATAAATGGTGAGAAAGAAGAGGTTGACGTCCCCTGAGGCTGATGCGGCCCAAATGTTTTAAGAAACCATTCATTTGCCGCCGTTACCAGTCAATCATCTCGGCCTAGTGAGCCCGAAGGCACCAGCGACACCAGTTCAGCTGTTAGTCAAGGTTCTGAACTGTAAGACACAAGACAACAGGGACAAGGTAAGCAAGATTTGGGTCTGGCTAGCTGGCCATTAAGCTATATCTAGTGTGTTTTGTTGAAACATTTTCATACAGTCGATTCACTCGTCAATGAATATGCTGGGAATCCCTGATGAGTGGAGTAGTGCCGGAGGCCGAGGGAGTGAGAGTAATGCATTAAAGTTGTGTTTCCACATTTATGTGCAAAACCAATCGAGACTCACAAGAAAATGTCTATTCCTTTTAGTCACTGCGTGTTCCAGTGGGGTCAGTGGCGCTGCAGCTGAGCAGGAGCCGCGTGCGCCCAGCCCCCGGGGGGCTCCAAATGCTCCACCTGCGTCTCAACCCTCCAGCAGCGGCCCCGTCCTCGCGGATGCAAAGGCACACAATCGATGCTATCAACGAGGTTGCCAAGGAGTTGAGAGAAATCAAAAATGTGTCGTGAGAAATTAGCTCTACCATCCTTCACGTGTAAGGAAACTTTATGCACAGATGCGACAAACCAATTGTACCTCGCAACGTGTCTGGCACCACCCGGCCGAAGGTTGGCTGAGATGTCCCTGACCTGTCAGCCAACTCCCTCCGGTCGCCAGAAATTCCAGTGTTGTCAGGACTTGACGTGGCACTGGCACGGCTCGGTTTCTGCGGGCGCTTCTCTGTGAAGCTTGGCCCAATACAGCACAGAGATCCAAGAGAACAGCTCGTGGAAGTCGGAACCGGCTCATAAGCCACTCGTCACCATCTTTGGCCAGTAGACCTCGCTGGTGTCTGAAGATTTGCTCCCTCCGAAGTCTTCCATTCTCCAAATCTCCCAGCAGTGCCAAATCAGCCCTTGTGCCTCATTACGCATTGTGATTGCACGCCTTGTTGTACCCGCCCATTTGATCGTATCTGAAAAGCTACAGGTGTGTGACTGTAAATGACAAACCGTTTTGTGCAACAAATGTGATAATAAGAATATTATGAATAATAATAATAATAATAATAATGATAAACTTTATTTGTGTAGCACCTTTCAACACAGTCACAAAGTGCTTCACTATAAAAATAAAAAATTCAGGGATAAAACAAACTAAAAGCCACAAAAACTAAACACATTATAAAACACTACAGGCCTATATGATATATGATAACATAATATATGAAAGTATGCACCCGCGTCTGCCCGACTGAGCCATCGGAAACGGCATCCGTGTGATCAATCGTGAAATGTCAGGTTGTCTTTTTGTTGCTTTTGTTAGCTTTAAGTATTTTTGTTTTTGGCTGACTGTAGTTGTACATTAAACATATTTGAGGGGTTCTTTTGCAATAACAGGTATTTCTGTTTGTATTTGATACCCTAAATCGTGTTTTTTTTTTTTTAGGTGGTTGTTTATTCATTGTTCATTCATAGTGTCCGTGGAGGACCGTGCATTCTCTCGTCAAGTTTGTTTTTTTAATTTTTTTTTTTATAAATCCCAAAGTTTGCTTAGAAATTGGCTCACGCCTTCTTTTGTGCGTACGCAGCGTTTATAGATGAGGCCCCTGAACACTATGTTTCCAACGTTCTTATTTATTTTTTATTTTTTTACATTCGGGCCGAGCTGACGTCAGATAGGCACAGATTTCCTTATATGGTCATCTGGCTCCAGGCGCAGCAGTGACTGCTGCACATCATCCATGAAGCAGAGGGCACTCCACCGTCCACCGGCTCAGTCTGTCTGAGTTATCGGGCCTCTCTGCACAGGACTACTCAGAATCGGAATCAGAAACAGAAACTATTTATTGCCAAGTAACATACATTACAAGGAATTTGCGCTGCTACATTTTTTTTTAACATATTAACGGTTTTGGAGGTGGTTCAGTTTGTGTGAAACGGCTCGTTTCAGACAGACGGTGGACTGAGGGGCTGCGTGAAGGGCCAGCAGAAGATACAGTAAATAAGGACTTTTTTTTTTTTTTTTTAACTGTGAATCATGCAAAGCTACTCTAGTGGAGTCCCAGAATAAAAAAAAAAATAGAGCTGAAATGAGCACAATGTGGGACCTTTAATGATAATTATTTTCCATCCCATTTCCCTCCCCCATCTCTTCTAATCCTGTATTCCCCATCCAGAGAGAGCTTACTCCTGCCTCCTGCCTTTTGAACAAAAGCGATATTTTCCCCTCGCTTTTATTTTGAAGGCCGGCCCTCTTGTGTTCCGGTACTGTCCCTCGGTGAAACCCGGTGCGGTATGAAGCTGACCGATGAATTAACGGGAAGGGGAGGGGGGGGGGGGAGAGAAAAAATAAATAAATAAAGCGAAAATGAGAGCGAGATAGAGAGACTGAGAGAAAGAGGGACAGAGAGAGAGAGAGAGAGAGAGAGGGAGAGAGGGAGAGAGGGAGAGGAGAGCTGTCGGACCATCCTACCAGTCGCTGCCGTAAAGGAGGGTGAGGCTTACAAATGTACCGTTTGGCGCAAATCGTAATTTGTCTTTGTCGCTGTGAAGGCAGAAAGCAAACCCCGGCTTCCATAACGCCTTCACGCAAACTGCACCTCCATCACAATGCGGCTGCGGGAGTGTGCCCGCGCTACACAGTGGGGGCTTTAAACCTGCCCGCGTCGTACTTGGCGGTGCTCTGTGCCTCACCAGTGGCTCCACCACTAACACTAAACCCTCATCATGTTTTATTCCGCCGGGGTTCGTGCACACGTGCTGCCGTGTTGTGCCGTGCCGTGCCGTGCCGTGCCGTGCCGTAGCCCGTCGCGCGGTCCGTGCCCCGCAGAATTCCCGCGGTCTCGCGCCAGCGGTGTGGTCGCTGTCGGTGCCGGCGGGATGGGATGGGATGTCTCGACGTCGCTCTGGCGGCGACGTGGGCAGGAAACGCCGCCGTAAGCAGGCCCGTCCACCCCCCCCCCCCCCCTCCCCCCTCCTCTAAACAAACGAACAGTGGCGCAGGTCGCTGTTTGCTTTGGCTCTGAGTGGCAGTAGTGCAAAGGCTGTTTACTGTGTTGACGGTTCACGTCTGTCCTCTTTTGGTGTTTGGTGCTTGGTATTAATCATATCTGTTTGGGTAATCAAGCCCCCCCCCCCCCCCCCTTGTCTGGTTGCAGTGTCTCAACATGACAGCCCTGCGTCAGAGGAAGGGCAGCAAGGGGAAGGAGCCCCCTCTTGTTGCAGAGTTGCAGTCCCAGCAGTCCAACTGTTGCGCCGACCATCATCCAGAGAAGGTGCTGCACGGTGAGTGAACCCTACTCCCACCCAGCTGACTTTTGTACATTGAAAGCGGCCTTCGATGGAGGGAAGCGGGGGGTGGGCATGAGCATCCACTTTGCTGAAGCGCCCCTGAGCCAGCTCCAGCTCCGGGGTCAGTGTTCCGTATCGGACCCTGACCTCTGACCTGCTGTGGGTTTAGAATGGGGAGCAAAGTTCTCAGCGGGGGGGGGTTTTAGTGAAATGCCACGCTTCCAGAACTCTTGCACCTATCAGGCCCATGCACATGCAGTCGCCATTGCTTCTGCTGCATCCTCATCAGGCGCAGCTAGCTCTTTCTGCATTTCGCTCGCAGATTCAAATTGTTTTCATATTTATTTATTTATTATTTCTATTCTATGGGTAACCTGTATTTCACCAGTATCCACTGAACAGAAACCCACCAGCCAACCATGCTGGCTCGGTGGCACGGCCTGTTGCAGCTCTTGGACAAAATGCAGCCGCCATAAATGTGCTTTACCTGTCATGACATCCACGCCCCCCCCCCCCCGGTGCAGTGATTCTATGAGGGGCTTTTCACTCCAATGAGGCAGCTCAGAACAGGCATAGACACTTTCGATGTCCAACGTGGCCTGGTTCTGTTTGTGCATAACCCGACCCTGAGCCAGCGTGCCCAATAGCAGAACCCTGAAAAGGAAGCAGCTAAATGGAATTCAGCCATCATTCATTTTATTATTTTCACCTCTGCTTTTCCTGCTGTGACACCTCTGTGCAGAAACATTCACCATGTTACGTTGGCTGTTCTTAAAAGTTATCAAGCGACTTGTTAATGTTCCTGCAGGTGATTGGTCATGGGGGGCAATAATCTGGACATCAGTTGGTTGGTCTGTGTCTGTTGGCCTCGGCCTGCTGTGCTGCATCTACATGGCGACACTACATGAGAATGACCTGTGGTTCTCCAACATCAAGGTAAAGACCCCTCGCTGTTGCAATCTTCTTTTTGGGCTGACATCGTGTAGTCTGAAGCCGGCATTACTGGGACACTTGAATGGAACCGAGGTGGTCTATCCACGGGTTAAAGTACAGAAAAGATCCTGTATCCTGTAAAATGTAGCTTTTAGGGCTGGTTAGTACAGGTGTTATGTTTAGGTAACATATCACACCAGAGTTTTAACTAAAGATTGTCGAGTCAGCAATCAAGAAAGGGGCAAACACACAACATTAACGTTAGGAAGGCGAGGAATGGCAAACAGGGATCACAATTTGAATTTGACGTCTCTTGACATACCTGAGACTCGACGTATGTATTGTAGTCCCTAATTCACAAGCAGACACTAGCAATTAAGACTGGGCTGTAGATAATGTTCCACAAGTGACTGCATGTAATATTTGCCTCTAGCAGGGCAAAATTAAATTGGCTGATTTTTGAAGGGAATTTTGTGACTGTACGCACACAAGCAGCACAGAGCAAAGGGTTATGTTAAGAGTTATATTGAAAAAGGGGGAAAACGATGGGGGCCATTGTTTGTGAACTTTCCGGCAATGTGTTTCACAAACTAGTTATATGATAATTGTCATTTTAGTGCTGGTTTATATTTTTAACCCTCTGTGGGGTGGCCGTTACATTTCTTGACCCCAGCTGTATTTTACTGCCACGTTCCTAAAGTCTTATCCCGGCAGCGCGCTCTACAAGTCAGACCATGAAATGACACCACTTCTAAGTATCTCGGACATCTTTCTCAGCATTATTTATTGAAATAAGTTCCGTTTTCATATCGGCGAATATCAGAAGACATGATATATCTGTGCTAGTCCAGTATTGACTGCTAAAGCGCAGTGCCCCGTGGGGCTCTCAGCACTAGAGTGGAGGCCGCTAATCCGAACTGTCTGGGGTCTGTTTGTGAGGAAGTCCAATGTCCTGGGAGTGTGGTACTCTGTGCTTTAGTAAGAACTGTAAACTTACTGGCTGTATGTCTCACTGGCACCAAATATTGCCACAGAGTTTGTGCCAGTCCAGGGAGAAGATCTGGAAATGTTTTATAACACGCGCATCCTTTTTTATCTAGCAGCAGAGACGGCTGGACTGACGTATCTGACACGCTTATATGGAGGTTATCTCAGGATTTCACGTCCATCTGTAAGATCCATCAACCACATCACAGATGCGGATATTTACAGATGGAAAATGGCTCCGGGTTTTAACATTTAACAGCATTTTAAAAACACACGTTTTCTGCTTATCTCAAGAGGAAATGTGCCAATCAGACGCGTCCCCTCATCCAGTTTTCTCCTTAAAATGGCAGGCAAACGCGTCATAAACACTTCATCCTGAAATGGGATGATTGTTTTTCCGTGCACTGCAGAAGGACTGACTTTCAGGCCCGTTAAATGAACCACATGAAGCCCTGAAACACCAGGGCGACTGGTGGTTACACAGTCATTTTTATAGTCTGTTCAGTGCGGCAACAGAACACTGTGCCCTGCCAGATATGATGTAATTGTTAAATCCCCCCTCCAAAGCTTCACCAACATTCTGGTTCAGGCTGAGACACACATAGCAGCTTTGGAGCTCGTCGACATGGCAGGACAGATCGCTCTGTCAGTCATAACTGGGGCAAAATGTAAATGAACACTGTTGCCTCAATTTCGCGACGCAGTAAGAGCCATTTGTTTTTTTTTGGGAGACGTATGAGTCCCCCCCGAGCCAAGGAATGCAGGTCACTTGGGTGGGGCCTGGTTCAGTCTCATGTTGTGTGGTTTGCATATGATGCCACGACACTGTGAGATTCATTTGTGTATAAGAATTGTTCTGAAGGTTTGTACCGCGGCTTGGGGTGTAGAGTTAAAACTGATACAGCAGTCAGAGATACGGCTACATCCATACAAACTGCAAGTCTGTGTGAAAAACAAACAAATAAACCAACATGGCTGTCCAAAACGAAGCTTTCCAAGTAACTGTTCCTCTCTTTTTGTGGGCTCCTTGCTCCGCTTGCTATGTTCCTTCGTCACATAGCTACGTTTATCAGTTGCACCACAAACCTCGCTGCTCGTACAAGAATGCGACATGTTTATTATGATTATTATTAGACCTGAGGAGAGGAACGCTGGCGTTAGCAGCCGGACTCCCCAAAGGCAATAACTGAAGCCATACGTGTACCTGCATTTACATATAGCGTCACATTGTATCTTGTTTGCTACAATTTCTGTGTTTCTCTTTGTATCGGATCGTGGAGCACGTGCCTAGATCTGTATCAGATCCCTTCAGATGGATGGATACTGTGCACAACCATAGCAAAACTCCACTTGGTGCCATAAACTTATACTTCCATGATCAAAAAGTTCTACAAAGCTGATTTAAACTGCACATATTGAAGCTTGCGTCATACTTTCCGAGTCCAAAGGTCCACCTGGGGTCCACAGTTGGTCGTCACTTGCCAATGTCCGCGGGGTGCAGCCTGAAAAGTGTGACCGCTCTGACTGTACGCATAGCAAGCGAGTACTGGGGGTGCTTCTCCTCATCGATGCTTCTCATCTCTTGCACAAGTGTACCGTGTTCCTCGTCCCCGGTCCTATTCTCAGCAATTATTCTCGCACATTACACACATTTTCTCTTTTTGCCCTTTTCTTCTTGTTCTTGGAAATGCATGCATGCATGCATGCATGGAACGACGCGTGACCGACGCAGGCCCTCAATTGTAGTATGAATGGAGGCGCGTGCATGCGTGTCCGCCCAACCGGTAGAAGTTCACAGCTGACCGCAGATGCCAAAAGTATGTCTGAGGCGAACGCTGGTGAGTTCAGGTTTTCACACAATCCGCTCGGAGGTTTCACAGTTTGGTGGGCGTTGTTCTCACTAATCAAAATGAGTGTCAGACCAGATAGCGGATAGTTTCATCTCTGCGTATTGGTTCAGATTATGTAGAAGCGTTCTTTTTGCGTATATAACGCACAGAGAGTGAGGAATCAAACTCAACAACTGAGCAGGCAGGCCCTCAAAAAGCTGCAGCTCCGGATTTGTCTCATCTGTCGGCAGTAACTCGCAGTGCCGGCCAGGTGCTTCATCTGTTTCTCATGCAAATGTACAATGCGCCTTGACACAGAGGCGATCTGCACAGGATAATATGTGAGTTTCTGTCACAGAGCGACAAAGCAGCACACCCGGTTAATCGCTATAAGCAATCTGTAGGGACACAGTTTGTGGTCCTACGCTGTTTTTGTTCTGTTTATATATATGTGTGTGTGTGTGTGTGTGTGGGTGAAGGGAAGAGGCAGACAGATGCTTTCATTCATAATAAATGCAGGTCACTTTACAGGCCTGGCGAACATTTCCCCGAAATGTTCCCACACAAGTGGGCTCCTGGCTGATATCATCACACATTGCACGCATACTGTATGTGGATGTGTGTGTGTGTGTGTGTGTGTGTGTGTGTGTGTGTCTATGTGTGTCGTGTTTCCATCTGTTAATGCTATCAAAACCTCTAAAACTATGTTCACACAGAGCCGGCTGAATCTGGTGTGTGGAGGTGAGAAAGTCAGCTGGGTTTGAGCTTCTCTCGCAGGCTCTCTTATTTAATTCGTTTTTTGTTAACTGCATGTGACGCAAATCTGAAAAACTGAGGAAAACACTCTTCCGCGTCTTCCGAGAGAGACTTTTTTTTTGCGCCACTAGCCCCGTATTTAAACGCAATTTCGTCATGGTTGGACATCTTCTCTCATAAGCGGGCCCTTAGGCTGTGTTCGGACAGACATCAGTGCTGACACAATAGTGAAACACAGGGTTATCTGTCAAATAATCCTAATCTAGATCAATTTTTGCCCTCATCCGGCAAGGCAAAAACTCAAACTGGCCTTCCTGAATTGCACTTGCACCCGGTCCCTTGTGTTTCTGCTGGTTAAACCTCCGGTCAGTACCCTCCTGCTCTCTGTGGTCACCGACACTATGTTTTAATGCAGCTGACATCATGATTTAGTTGATGCGTAGTGGATGTTGATCAAATCACAATTTTATGATTGCAAAGTCGCCTGAGGAAATAAACATAAACACAGCTTAATGACAACACCTGCAGGGCTCTAACTAAACAGTTTTTCCACCACGGTCCCGGAATACAAATCGCCCCAATTATAAAATGGATGTTTTACTGCAGTGAAATGTGATTCCCAGGGCCAAAATGGAAAAGGAAAAAGATACGTTTTCATATTTAGCCGGAAATGTGTACACCAAATCCTAAGTTCACATGCAGCGCATGCTACAGTGTTCGGCAAAAAACACATGTGCACACTTTTCCAAGCCACAGCAAACGGCCTGACCTTACCTTGAACTGCTTGCCGTTGCTCTCTGAGCTAGTTGAGATGATGTATTTAATTTCCTGCCCTTCTACGGGATCTACTGTCTCTCTTTGTGAGTTTTGGAGTCCGGCCCGCTTGGCGTTGTTACTTTTGCGGTTGTTGCTTGCCTGACCTGACCCAACGTAACTGATGGTATCAGAGTGTTGGCAGTCTGTGGACGAGCTGTTGTTTAACAGAGAGGGGGGCTGCTTTTAATGATGTCGCCTGTGGTTTCCTCACCCAACGCGTTGTTGGGGGAATCTGGTGGCAGCGTTAGCCCGAGGTTAGTCTGAGAGTCTGGTCAAGTTCTTCTCACTCCTTCGCTCTGTCTCTTTCACACACCCTTACAGTGCTTATTATCACCAGTCCTCCTGTTACGTACGCAGCGAGACAGCTGGCCTCATCTGGCCTGTTGAATTCATCAGGTGTGAAGTCATGTCCACGTCGGTCCCAGTGCCTGGCGGAGTTTATTTCAGACATGTGCTCACAGCTTGACGCTGGTTCCAGATCCACAAACCCTCTGACAAATGTTTCCCGTATTTTTCCGAAAGATGTTCCAACATGTTCCCCTCGCTGCTCCCCACCCCCACCCCATCTTATTCTTTTCCTGTGTGCATGTGTGTTTTTACAGACAAGAGGTCACCAGTAGTCAACTCTCTTTTCTTTCCCTCCCTCTGGCTGCTCCAGTTATCTAGAGCCCATCCTGTTGTTGGCAGACTTTACTCTGCATCAGCCTTTATGTTTGCTTCTCTCTTCATACGTAGAAGCTGACTTGTTGATCGTGGGTTGCTTTTTGGTTTTTGAAGTCTCAGTTGCGAGTTCAGGGGAGGCAGAGGTCGAGCCGCGTTCAGCTCTGGAAGACGTAAAGCAGAGAGAAGACGGAGCAAGGCCAAGTCTGGACGGACCCTCGCTTGGATTCTTCAAGCACCACATCAGAGAGATGGGAGTTACTCGAAGACCCGTGAAGAGGAAATGGTAGCAGAGAGAAGAGGATCGGTGCCTTCTGAGAAGTGAACTAGCTTACAGGGGAAAGAGCAATGTGTGAACTTGTTAACTAGGCCTATTCTCTTTGACCTTAATTTAAATTGAGGATTAGCCATCTCATCAGAGTTCCTGGTGAAAGCCAAGGCTTGTTTTGCCTTGAGCAAACTAAAAAGACGGATTGGAAAGGCAACTGGCTGCTCATTCCCTCAGAGAAAGCTTTTGCATATTTCCTTTGGCAAGGAAATTGAAGCGATTAAAAAGCTAATTTATTTGGACCAACTTCAAGAAAAGGAAAACACACTGCGTTTACATTTGTTGCTGTAATGGATTTGGATCAGTTCTATAGCCCAGCCCAGGAGCGTGCTGTTTATCTACCTGGATTCAGCTCATCAAAGGATCCAAGAACTTATTGATAATCTCTGTTTTCTCAGGCAATGGAGCTTCGTAAGAGAGTTAAGCTGAAGGAGCTCAAACATAATTTGGGCCTTTCGCAAGATGCACCAGCCGAAGGGAGACGCAGCGGTCACATGACGCGGGGGACCGAAGGGTCTAATGCCACACAAGAGGGGGTTGCGGGGGAGGTTTCTCTTCTTGGAGGATCCGGTACTTGTTCCGGTTCAGGCGTTCCACTCCGAGGGCCTTGGCGACAGTGCGTTTCCATGGCAGCAGGGCTGGTATTGGCCGGGCTGCTGGCGCTGACTCAGGCCTGGTACGTCAACGGCATACACGAGAATCTGCTGTGGTTCTCTCAGCTCACGGTAGGAGTCACGAGACTGTTTTGATATTAGCCTTTAATTAAGCGGGCTCTCTCTCTCTCGCAGTGACAGAGTTCCAAGGGTTCAGTCGGTAACAAGCGGCCACACCCCTCAGCGGTCCAGTCTCAGCTCACAGTAGTGAGTTCATCTGGTGACAATAATTAAACAATAAATAAACAATATGTTTCAAAAAGCTTATTGTCATTTTGAAAAGACCTGAAGAAGTGTGGGTTTAAGGGGGTTTAGATGGTTACACACCAGTATGCGCACATCCAGGTACCAGCCATTACAACGGCACTGCAGATGGGAATCATAGGGTAACTCGATAAATCACACGATACAGTGGCCACGCTAACAGGGATATCACAATACAGGCAGTCGCGCAGTAAGCAGTGCGCTACAAAACAAAACAAGGTTCTTGTAGCTGAAATGGCAAAATATGTTTTTTTTTTATAAATCAGGAATTAATCGTGAACCACATTTACTCGAGAATAAACCGTCTTTATTCATGGTTGTGTGTTCCCGTTTGCAGATTTGGTCAAAAAACTTTGACAACGCAGCCAGACATCAAGCCAGCGCAACAACACAAGACATAGCAAGCCAGCTAATATTACTTACTAGTCCAATAGCAAGAAGGCCATCTTGCCGTCTGTCACGCAGCCTTTTATGTCACGAAGCTCTCGCCAAGGACTGAAAGCCAGTCCGAGGTTTACTCTCGGCCGGCCTCTCTTCTCGGCGTCCTCCGTCAGCGTCCTCTTCGGTCTCTTCGCCTCTGCCACGATGTCCGTACCGAGAATACCGGGCTGGATCCACGTGCGACGCAGTGCCGCAAAGCGCTTCGAAGGTGTGATTTAAAGTAGCTCCGTAACGTTGCTTTAAGTGGGCGTCTTTTGTGGGTGGTGAATGGTGAAAACTAATTTTCCTCCTGCCTTTTGCGTCTGTTGTAGAGAGTGTGTCTACTTCCCAGCAACGTATACCCGACAGATTACAAATTTGTGTGTAAAATGTTAGGACTAATATCGCTCTCTGTGTTATGAACCAGTGGTTCTCCATTGCGCTCCTCAGGACTCAAAGCCCCTCTGGTTTTCACTCAATTAAGCAGCGAGGTGGATGAAATTAACTGGTGGGAACATGATTGAGAACCACCGGCCTGTACCTGGTGTCCTGCATGTTTTTAGCCAACTGCAGATTGGATATGTCGTAGGACTGGAGTCACATAGCGTCGATTGCGTTTTAAGTCGTGGAGATGTGGCTGTAGGGGTGGAAGATAGTTAGAATATGGAACACTTTATATGCAAAGTATATTTGAATGTCGCTCCATGGTGGATACGTGTCTTTTTCAGCCTAATGCATTAAGTTGTGATGGAAGTGGAAATCAGCAGGGCTGTTCCCTCTTAGTCATTTAGTCGACGTGTCAGTTGTTAGGGTTTTAGTGGAAATAAGACATTTTGTGTTTGTCTTTTTTATGAGGGATGAGCCATTAATCATAAGTCATTGCTATAAAAAATAGTACATAAATGGCATCGTAATAAATGTGCTTTGGATTTTAACAAGCAGGTTTTGAGATCCTCCGGAATAACCGCATTCATCTGTGGAGGGACAATAATTCTGGAGAAACAATTTGACAGGCTTTTTGAAAAATCACAGCGGGCTAAACGATATGTCAATATACAGTGAATAGCCATTATTTTTAGTCGAGCACAGCTTTAAAAACTATTTACAAACCGAACATGATAGATTGACGATTGACTTAATATTCCGCAGCTGGTTGTTCACTGTTTGCTCTCTGTTTTTCACCTCCCCAGTGGAACAGTAATCATGCGTGGCGAGCGTGAAATCTCCTGGGAAGACATCGTTCAAGCAATCACACACACACACACACACACACACACACACCGTGTTACCTGTCTTGTTGTTGCTGTTGGGGATTACGAGTGTATTAGCTGCTTTGCCTCTATCCCGCCGCATTTTCTGTCATGTCTTGCCAGAATGTCTGTTTTCCATATTACAGAGACCAGAAGTGCTTGGTTTCATGCAACCGAATTCCCCCTTTTGCTTTCAGGAAGTGGAGCGAGAGATCTCCTTTCGGACAGAGTGCGGACTGTACTACTCCTACTACAAGCAAATGCTGCAGGCCCCGTCCATACAGGAAGGTATACGCTACGTTTGTGGTTCATTTTGATGTGTCTATATATCACGCCAGTTTGATTTCATTCATCAAATATCAGCCGGCCCATCTATGTCCTCCTTGATTTTGAGTCTAATTGACTCTTTGCTTAACCCCTCACCAAAGCAAGAAAAGGCACGGCACGCGCGTCAAGCTTTGGTTTTCCAAAAACACAACAGCAAAAGCGTAAGGAACATTTATCTGATATAACGTAAGCTGCAAATGCTAGCAAGTCGAGCTAACTGGCAGTATTTTTTCAGGCCAAGAAGCAACTAACTACATGATTTTGTAAGGTCACAGGCTTTAAAAGCCCAATTCATGACTAGGACTGTTAATGTAGTACTGCGTGAAAGCAAGCCTTTGATGCTATGAGAGTTTAACTTAACATGAGCTTCTCTGTCCTGCTCTTTAATTGGATTTGGGGATATCACGACTACCATAGTTATTTAAGCAGTGTCTTATAATATCTCAAAATCTTGACAAAGACAAGAATTTCTTTTAACAAGGGTAGAGGTACCAGATGGCCGTATCTGCCCGCTCTTACAAGGAAACCTTTTCCAACCAGACCAAACAAATCACTGCGTTTACTCATGACGCACAGTCTGGTCTGAGGGAAATTGGCCTAATTATTCTGCTCCCATTATCATGTAAAATTCCTGGTTGGAAACAGGCTTTTTGTCTCACTCTGTGTTCCCTTCGTTTCCTGCCACAGCAGAATGCCTTGACATGCAGAAGCTACAGTGTTGAGTGTAAGGGAGGTTAAGCGAGCAGAAAAATCCAGGGATGAAAGGACGGGTGGAGTGACGGCATAATGGAAGAAGTGAGAAAAATAAAAGATTGACGTGGGAAATGGAAATTTAGTGAGGTGGGCGAAAGTGAGCAAGGACGGAGACGGGAAAGAGAAAGCGGAAAGAGACAGAAGAAGAAGGATGAGAGGAACAGTATGAGGGCAGAAGGGAAGGATGAAGGAGCTAAGATTAGAGGAGGTTAGAGCGATCAAAGCGAGGCAGGAACGAAGGACAGGGGGAAGGAGGAAGGAAAATGGATAAAGCAAAAATGACAGTTTGAAAGAAAAGGGATCAAAATGAATGAATGAAGTGGAGTGGGTAGTGTGTGTGGGGGGGTTGGGGGGGGGGGGAGGGTGTACTTTGTTTATGGAAAACAGAGCTGGTTTTTATGGTCTTACATGGATCAAGAACACAACAGTGATCAGGCTGACACATCCCAGCCTGCAGCAGAAACTCAGCTCCCTGCTGCTAGTTTGGTGTCACACTTTGTTTCAGTCAAACCAAATACATAGTAATGATACTGCGGCCCAGTGCCCAATTTGGAATAATGACACCGCCGTGTGTTTGAGCGCATGTAACGCTAGTACCAGAGCTTTTGCATGGCACGACAGGGGCGGGCGACATGGCCAAAGTCTTCTATCGCGGTTTATGTCATTTTATGTCACGTGATAGAGAGGGTTTGAAATAACCATACCGTGCTTCATGCTCTGAATTTAGAATTTCACTCTCCTCTTCCATGTTTTCTTGTCACACTCTTCTTCTGCTGTGGTTGGCAAGCCAGCTTAGAGGCACGTTACCGCCACCCACTGCCCAAATTGCGTTACCTTTGCGAGGCAGCGGTATTCGCGAAGAATCCAGCCCCGAATATGTAGCAGAGACAGCTCCCGCCGTGGAAACGGTATTGCCAAATCTCTACCGGCGGAACCAGTTCTGCCGTCGCACGGTACATACCGCCACATCGCCCAACTCTATAGCATGATAATGCCAATGTTAAAGGATAATTAATATTTATTACAACGTGGGTCTTATTTTAGTCGTTTTTTTTTGCCACCATTGATATCTGTAAAAAATACCATTGTTCTCACCAAAGCAGGTTACTGAGAAACACTGACGTTCAGACAGGTTGGAAAGAGAACCCCAGTTTAACCGATCTCATTTGGAAGAGAAAACAAAGGCGAACCATCACAGTTCTGGCCAGTTCAACTTTGGCCCTCTATACTTGCTGTACTCTACTTTTTTTCCCATGTGCAATGAGGGATTACTACCAATGTTTCGGGGTGTGTCCACTTTCAGTTTTACTAAAACATTGACCTGTGCACAACATGTTTGTCATCTGACTGCTCGCATGCCCTTCTCTGTTGTACCAGTGTTGCCATGTTCCCAGATTTCAGCAATTAGTACAATAGAGTACAGTGTTATCACAGCTGATACAAGAAATAATATCCCAAGTGGCATTAGACCTAATTAGCCTTTAAACCTGAAATCTTTCTTTCTTTCTTTTTTGGCCACTTGGGGGCAGCGGAAACAAGCTGTGAACACAACACTGACGTATTATCAGCTTTGAAGTTGATATGGTGAACTTGACACATCCAGCAGGAATAGAGCAATATTAGCATTCGGCTGGCGGCGTGTTTTGTGGCAACTTGGCAAAATATAAGTCCAACATTTACTTTCCTTCCAGCTTTGTTGTGCTCCCCACCAACTCCTGAGGAAAGTGTCTGGCTTTTTAGTTGAACTAAGTCTGTCTGCCGTGCTGGGGCAGGTACCGTACAGTGTTTTTGTTTTTTGTCTCTCTCGCTATAAACAGCTGCTTGCTTCATCTTAAAAGCGGTGAGAGTGGATCAGAACAGTAAGAAGTTTTGGCCCATCAAACCAAAAGATGATAGACAGATGCTGCGTTTATGGTCAGTTATTAGTGTGAAAGTTTCGGAGGAAAAAGCAGCACAAGTACATTTTTTTTTTTTTTTTTAATTCAGCAAAGGAAGTGATGTTTGACGGCTTCCAAGGCTGAACGCACCCTTGGGTTCTCAGGCATCGTCAGGCATTGCACTTTCAGCAATTTAAGGAATTAAATTCAAAAGTTTTGAATAGCACCGTCCTCTAAATGAGCAGAGGTGAGCTCCGAGAAACACTCAAGCCCCTTCCTCCCCGGTTTTCACAGAGCCAATGATAATTATCAGTCCATGTCACTGTGAAGAAAAGGTGGCATTTCTAAATTGTGTGTGTGTGTGTGTGTGTGTGTGTGTGTGTTCCTAGGGCTCTCCGATTTGATCCATGACAACTTGACAGAATCCAAGAGGACCATTAATCTCCTACAGCGAATGAATATCTACCAAGAGGTCTTTCTCAGTGTTCTCTACAGATTGTTGCCCATACAGGTAACGCATCACTCAGCTGTCAGCTACCTACAGTGGGCTCGTGAAGCACAACAGATTAGAGTAATGACTGCCACTATTACAACTGTGATTGACTATCTCTGTGACTTTTCTTGTCACCTCGGCCCATGAAATGAAAGCATTCTCGCTGCGAGAATGTAAAAATAATATCACAATATCAGGCCCGGTCATTAACCAAGGTACTGTTACGAATGAGAGTCACATTAGGAGACTGTCAGGCGTTTGAGGTGCCGTGGCATTTTGCATTTTGGTCTTTTGAGCTGACACGGCTTGGCACACTTGCGGTTGTCACACGATGGGGGGGGGGGGTTCTGTATTGGCATGTCAATTAACTGGGAAACAGCTACTTAGCCTCCCCAGCGATCCCGCGGTGACAAGAATGGCGGGAAGGGAAATATCAGACCAAACTTTGGAAATGTCACAGTGTTCCTGAGTCAGTCGCTGTCAACCGTAGTCAACTCTCTGTGTGTTCATTTACTGCGCCTAATGAACTAATGGTTTCTGTGTGTGTGTGTGTGTGTGTGTGTGTGTGTGTGTGTGGTCCAGTCGTATCTGGAGCCAGTGTATTTCTACATCTACACAGTGTTCTCGCTCCAAGCAGTGTATGTGATCGCTCTGTACCTCACAGCGTGGCTCCTGTCTGGTTCCTGGCAGGCTGGGACGCTCACTGGGGTCTGGTACATCCTCAACAGGTGGGTAATGAATGTGCGGGGGGGGGGTGCGCACTTGACTCTCTGTAAATGTTATGGCAGATTTACATGTCGGGGTGGGTTCCCAGATGAACCCTCACTGAGTCGTGACAGAACTGTACATACGTTTGAAACCACAAAGCTTCCCGGTTCTATCCGTGTAAACCACGTTAGATTGCAATATCACTTTGGTTATGTGTGCAGGGGAGTGCACACATAACCAAATACAAAAACACAAATGCAGGTTTCAAATCAGTCATTTTGACATGTAACTCAGGCAGTCTTTCAACGTCGGCATTTTGAGTGAATATCATCAAATAATGTAAATCTCTCCCATTTTCATTCCAGCTTCTTTTTCTTATATATGAAACCTCAATATTAAGCTCTCTTTCCCATTTCTTTTTTTTTTATAAATTTTATTTTATTTCCTTGCGTGCGTTGATCATTCGTCGGATCACGTTATTTACTTGCGTGGAGGAGTCTTGAGTTCTTTCCTGCGGTAATCCCTCAGCCGCCCATGGTTTAACTCCCTGGTCACATCGAGCTGTTTTATAGTGTGCTGTCATAAGAATCCTGTTTTAATACATTCGTATATATCCCTGTGCCACTTTTCACGTCTCAATAAGAAGAGCAGTCAAATGAGCACATCAAGCATGCACAACTTTATTTTTTATTACTACAGCAACTTGGACGCTGTTGGTGATTCAGGCAGCAGGATTCTGTAAATGACCATACTTTATTCATATATATTTTATTTGTGACTTGGTCTCCTGTGGTGTGAACAGAGTTAAGGACGTGGTAAATGACACCGCCCTCATTTATATGGGACTCTAATGAACCTAATGAATCCAGCTGACGACCCCCGCGAGAGTCAGACACAATGTCCTGCTTACATTATTAAAATGTGCACTCCACCAAGAAGGCTTGGCACTAGTTTTGCTATTCAAGCTGTTATTTGGACATTAGTGGAGTCAGAGAGTGGCAAATGATTGTTTGTTATACTAAAAGGGTTAAGGACCTGGTCTGTTGTGAGACCGTGGCCTGTCCGTCTGTCTCCTGCGGCATGATGGCCAGCGACAGAGACGAGAACGTGACGCTGGAAATCAGCACGTTTCTGTGATGTTTCGTAGTAACGGGAACATTTCTGTCGCTGAAATCCAACAAAGAAAAGTCTTCCTGGAAGTCACCGGCCACCAAAACATATTTACAATACAGCATGTAACTCCCAGTAAAAGCACAACTCTTGTTTTGTGTCCGGATTAAATAAACAAGATTACGCACATTCGGGGGTTGTTGGTAGAGCTGTTTACCCGTGTCTCCAGTCTTACCGGATGCTGAACTATCACTTTAACAGAATGTGGTTGCTTTGGCCATCGAAACTTAGCCCTTAGTTGTGAGCTAGACATTTTGATAATACGTCATTTTTAAAATTGATTTCCGCCGTCCGCCTGTCTCTCCGTCTCCCTATCAGGGTCGACACCACCCGGGTGGAGTTCACCATCTCTCTCAGGGAGAACTGGTCCTTGCCCTTCCTAGCGCTGCAGGTCACCGCCATCACCTGTTACCTCAGACCTCAGCTCACCGCCTTGCAGCAGGTATACACAAACTCACACCGAATCAAAGCTGTGGGTCACCCCCCCCCCCCACCGCATCGATTGGCCTTGCCTTGGCACACCCAGCCGATCCATTCAATAATGTGCAATCTCTAAAAGAGCTAGCAGCACATCAGGAATGAGTATATATGCCATTCGCACAGACACAGTCTAAGTATCTAACCCCAGTGTGTGTGTGTGTGTGTGTGTGTGTGTTTCCCTCCTCAGAAGGTGATGGTGTGGTTGATGTATGTGACGACGTTTTGTTTCTGCCTGACGTGGCAGTTCAACCAGTTCATCCTGCTTGTTCAGGCTCTCATCATATACACCCTGGACTGCGTCGACTTCTTGACAACTGCACAGGTACGGCTACAGGAAGGACCAGATACTTGACAGGGTCAGTTTCATGGATGCATAAGAGGAGCTGGATGCCGGACTCCAAAATGGCAGTCCGCTGAATGAAAATGACCCGCCTGTTAATATATTCGAAATGAAACGATCCCGTCGGAATGAAAATGGGGCGTTTTTCCGCTCCGCTCTGCGCCACGAGGGCGACCATCTGCTCTCAGAATGGAAATGCTTGAATTTTACACTCAAAAAGCTGTACGCATCCTGTATGGACTTTGTAGCTGGTTCCCTTGCTGGTGTCTGCAGTCGTGAAGACTTGAAGGATACCAGCTGATATCACACAAGTAATGGCTTAAAGGTGACATCACAACCTCACGGAAGTCCTGGCAGCTCGTTTTAAAGGCACAGTTTCTGAATACGGGCTGTGTTTCATTTCTCTGTGGAGCGTTTTGATCCTTTCGCAGTATTTATACAGCACCCAGACCTGCTTTATAATCAAACAAGACATGGAGAGCTATAGCTCCTACCACATGGGACCTTTACGTTTGCCTACATTTTAAAGGAATACACCACCTTTCAGAGCAACATTGGTGTTCAGTGGCGTATTCCTGTGTAGGGCTGACATCAACCACAAATTGTGTGTGTGTGTGTGTGTGTGTGTGTTTCTCCAGGTGACCACTCTGTACCTTGTACAAGTGAGCGGTCTGCTAAGTGTGTGGCTCCTCCAGTTCTGTAACTCGATGATACTGGGATCACTGGTCCTGAGCTTCATCGTGGCCGCACTCTTCATCAGACACTGCCAGGTCAGTATGTGCGTGTGTGTGTGTGTGAGTGATGGGTACAGAGAATGAATATAACCCTGTTGTTGGTGTATCTTGTTTATAAAACCCACAGATGGGAGATTAACCTGCATCTTGGTTGACGTGAAGAAGCCTGTGCTGCAGTCAGTTTTTGTTTTTTTCGCAGAAGATAATTCCAATTTGTATGCTGCAGACATGTTTTCCTGTCAGGTCTAAATTAAACTTAGTTCAATCACATCTTGTCACAGCAAGAATTACAGACACATTTAATGTGACAGGATGACGGCGGGATGGAGAGGAAGGTAGGCTGAGATGCCGAAATGGGAGACAAGGATTTCATTTCTGGCTTTATATATTAATCGTTTGTGTAATTGTGAAATGTTTTATTAAAAACTGGCATGTACAATCCATTCTAAATATATGTTGCAGAGTCGTCGGGTTAGGACTCGAGGCAGACTCGAATTATGAATCTGATGACGTTAGGCTCTACTTGGACTTTAATGCCTTCGACTGGTGACCTCAGGACTTCATCCTTTTGACTTGGAATGACTTGATATCCTCCCCGAGCCCAAATATTAAAGTGTATGTTGTAAAAAATCAAAAAACAAAAAAACAAAGACTGCAGCGCATCAACTTTTTCCTGAGTGAACTCTGAATCAAATCGGGCCAATCACGTTGCACAAGCAAGAGGGAAAGTTTAGCGTTTAGCAATGTAGACGAGCACGTTATCACATTAGGGCAGAACACATTTCAGGTGAGCAAACTTCCGAGTCGCACCTTTCACCGCTGTCAAATCACGCCAGCTGTACTCGGGCAAAAAGTCACTTGTGAGATAAAAGAAGAATCACTCTGTAAAATGTCTCCAGTATCGTGAGTGGACGGTGTGCCCTTGTGGTTCGACAAGAGTCTTCACAAAATTCAGATCGATTTCAGTCGCCGGAATCTCCTTCATTCATGCGATCAGCTCGGGATCTTGGAACAAGAGAGCAGTAACATTTCATTTAAATCAGTGTTGAAAGCTGGAGACGTACGGATTCCATGAAGGGTCCAACTTTAGACTGAGATTTGATGAAATGATATCAAACCCTGACCCGTGTCACTGGAGTAACCGGGATGCCGAGGCACCTGATCATTTTGCTTTTAAATGTTATGAAAGTAATAAACACACATTTTCAAAAAAAAGCATTCATTATTTCTGTAAATGTACTAAACTAACTGGCATTAGATTTGGCATAATGACTTGTTTAGGCCTCGGAATACACATTTTAGGAACTGGACTTGACTTGGGACTTGTTGGTCCTGACTTGTAGATTGACTCTGAACTTCATAGCCGAGATACGAAACTGACTTACGTGACTTGCAAAACAATGACTTAAAAAGGTATAAAGTGGCGTATTAGTTTGTGACGTATTTTATCAGTCATGGCCGACGATGTTGGCATTTAATGTCTGGATGCATGTATCTAACGCTGGGGGGGGGTGGGGCATGTGAAGCTGTATGGGTCTGCTTTCCTCAAATGTCTCAGTGTAAAACTGCATTGAGAGTATGAAGTGTGTTTTGACTAATCTCTTGTTGCCGTGTGGCCGTGCAGCCTGGTCTGAAGACAGGAGGCCTGCTGGTTCGTCTGGGCAAACTGGTTCTCCACAGCGCCATGGTTCTCCTCCTCACCTTCACCATCAACTACCTGGCCAAGGTGATCCTCTTCTTCCTCCCTTGCTCCCGTCCTTCACTCTTCCCCTCCTTTCCCATCTCCAGCCCCACTTTCCTCTCCATATCTCCTCTTACCTCCCCCCTCCCCCTCTTCTCCTTCCTCTGCTCCGTCCTTTCCCGTCCTACTACTGCTTCTCTTGTCTTTCCACTCTCCCACCTCCCTCCACTGCAGCCCTCCTCCTCCTCCTCCTCATGTATCTAAAACTTGTAGGTATGATGTGAGGTCACCGTATGGCCTGAGTTTGGTTTATTTACTTTAAACATCTCAGCATGCTGATCTTTAGCCTTGACAAGATGACCTTACCCCTGTGTGTGTGTGTGTGTGTGTGTGTGTGTGTGTGTGTGTGTTTACAGAAAGCACTTCAGCTCAGATCAGACGAACACATCTTTAAATTCATCAAGTCAAAGTTTGCCTTGGGGCCGACGAGGTATGAACACACACACACACACACACACACACACACACGCTCTAACACAGATTCACATGCTTCCGGTCTTGAACACGGTCACACGCCACACTGATTGTGTCAAACTGATTTCGACACAAGGGGCGTGCTCACACACAGTGGTGCGCGCACAAAGCCCGCACACCCTCTTGACGCGACGCAGCGCGACTGTGTTATTCACGCGGCACCAGTATTGTAGCACCTGGCGTGTTAGTGCGTGTGAATAATAGATGGCATGGGTAACGCCACCAGCAGGCCTCCCATCGATCAGACGCCGTGTGTGTGTGTGTGTGTGTGTGTGTGTGTTGAGCCGCTCAGCTCGCTGGATAGCTGCTCCGGTGTGGCAGATAACACATCTCACAGCCCAACGCCACACAACTGGCCCTTCAATTATTCAGGAGGCTGTGGAAAGTGCAACGCTTACTCCATATCTCTGCCTCTCCCTCTGCTCCTGTCCCTCTCTCTCTCGCTGAGGCTTACTCTCTTTCATCCCCGGAGTTTTGCGCTGTGCTTCGCGATGTCTCAATTCTCAGCTCAGTTGCTTATCAGCGCGGCTGTCCATCAGACGCAGCAGCACCAATGACACGGCGGCAAATGTTCCGCTCTAAAAAAAAAAAAACCCAGCAGCACAAGTTTACACCTGACGTTCATGTCGAGGTGAATTAATTCTGTTTGAAAATGTTGATTCTCGCAGCTCTCTCTTCAGTTCAGGATGGACCCTGTTCTTCTTTGTACATGGAAAACTAATGTATCTTAATTCGATTGTGGATGATTGGACAACGCCTTTAAAGCTGCCTTCAAAATAATCTGAAGTTCCTGAAATCCTCTGCAGGTAGCTGGATCATGATCTCATATATGAACTGGTAGTTAAAAGTAACTCTGTAACTTTCTACTTCCGCTCCACTCATAAGCTTATAAAATGCAACACAGTATGAAACAGTAAAGCAGTGGCTCCCAACCTTTTTGGCTTGTGACCCCGGAGAAAAAGCAGTCTCTTTTCATGTTTCAGATGTCTATGAATTTAAATAAGTGTTCAAGTTCCGGTGAGGTAAAATGATATCATGCTTCACAAAAACATACTAATTGAGAAAAGTCCAAAATAAGAGTACAGGTTTGTGAAACAGAACTTCTTACCCCACTAGTCAGAGACGGAGACTGTGACCTTCCTCAAATGAATACATGAAACAAACAACAGGTGAAACAAACAGGTTTTCTACATCGTCTTCCACTGTTTGAGGTTCGACTGGCGCTCATTTGCCTACGTCATCTTGTTGTGCCCTCTTCTTCTGCTGGTCTGGTTTAATGGCACCCGACTGGAGAGTACCGCTTATCTGGACGAACCATCTCCTAATGATCTCATAACGGTAGTGGATGGAGACAGGCATTCATTCGCATTTCCTTTGCAGATTTTCTCGAAATTCCGTCAAAATGTGCGATACGCTTGGATGGAAACCTGGCTATTGATGCATCAGCAGTAATAATGTAATACTGGATATAAAATAATGTAACGCTCATAAGAGCATTCTGCATTTTTCTGCAGAATTAGGACGTTTGGTGCTTTGATACTAAGTAAATGTGATACTTCTATACTTTTATTTAAGTAGGTGTTTGGATGCAGGACTTTTACTTGTAAGAGAGTAGTTTTACATTGCTGCCGTGGTACTTTTACTTAAGTAAAGGATCTAAATACTTGTTCCACCACGGGCTAATTTCAAGATACAAAGGGATCCTTTTTTTTTTTTTTGAGGTATGATGATGCAAAGACGTCCCTGTTATCAAACCACTGGAAACACAAAAGGTGGCATTTTCATGATGACACTATGTTTGGAATTTGTGATTTGAATACTAAAATGTATGAAATGTGTTTGCATTACAAGTATACAGTAGACTGCACAAAACAAACTATACTTCATAAGGGATTTTGGCAGCGTTTCCTTTCATAGTAGAATATTCATGAGGTACTGAGGCTTATTTCTCAGTTAAGAAGAACCCATGCAGAGAAGAAGCGTGAGGTTTACTTGGACAACCGCTGCATGCACTTCCACCAGTAAGACTCTCACTAATCATGCACACAAAATCACCTACAGCCCAACTGTATTCACTCATAATAACTGATGTGGAGCACAATGTTGGTCACAATAGAACTAGTAACATTTCAGGAACACAAATGTAAGGAAACTTATGTCCATTAGTCTGTTGGCCCAGTGCATGTTAGGAGGCTTCCCCAAATACCTAGCTCACATAAGTGCACCAGCCATATTGCGCATCATGTTAGTGCTGATCTTGAGTTTTCACTTTCCACTCGAGTTGCCTTCATTTCGAAACAAAAGCCCGCTGTTAAATCAAGATAACTTCAGGCGGGATGAACAAATCAATTCAAGAACCGAATTAGTTGGATGAGAATTAGCGCGTTCATTTGAGCCTAAGAGCGGCATGTTAAGCCTGGATTAGCTGAACACATTTGATGAGGGTACAGTTAGCATAGAGTGCGGCCCACAGAAACTTCATCAACAGAATATCCAAAAGATGTCCCTTGACGTGCTGAGTGATAAACAGCACAGCAATGAGTTTTGCACCAAATGCAGAGGAACAAAACAGTTTCAACTTCGCCCCCTACTCTTCATTTCTTTTATGTCCGTCTTTCTGACCCCACCCCGCCTCCTGCAGGGATTTTGATGCCAGTCTCTACCTGTGCGAGGAGGCCTTCGGTCTGCTGCCCCTCGACACGCTGGAGCGCCTGGCTGGCACCCTGCTGCTGTACCCCTACGTCCTCACACTGCTACTGCTCAGCGGCATGTTGGCGGTGGCCGCACTGCAGAACCTGAGGTAGGTGATGGCTGGACAGGAAGTGACAAGGGAGGGGGAGAAGGGATTCTTGCTGTCGCATGAAAAGAAGCATTTGGCAGCTCTATGGGGGGAGGTATAGTATAATATCCAGGTTTTCTCTTACTTCTCTTCTAATGACCAGTGTAATCTGTGTTAAGTGTGTGCATTTACGGTCCCAACACAAAGATGACTTTTGGTTATGTCTTGGACTATTTTATACGTCATGTATCCAGTTCAGTGTTGACTGTTACAGCTAAGCAGGAAGGCTGTTAGGCTTCAATGGAGTAGTGTTGATGGCTTACTTGCTTGGACCACAATCGGAGATATTTTACAATCAGACCACTTGCATGTAAAAGAGGGGCTTTTTAGCGCCTTTCAGCCGATTGTTTCTCGCTTTTTTAAGGCGCGCAACTGTACAGTTTTGGTTCAGCCTCGTCAGCGCCGTTTCCAGACGCGGCAGGCAGCTGTTTTTTCGGTGACGAAGCTCTGATAATTCAACACTGTGCACCACCTGCGCGGCCCCCACGCGGCAGACGGACAAAGATAGCGACCAGCTTAGGTATATCTTATCTTATTACCTGCAGTGTAGAAGGAAGTGCAGAAAATTCAAACGCTGCTTTCAAGAATCAATTAGCAAACTTGGAAATCATGTTCTTATTCATACATATCTAGTCCTTATGTATTTGTAACAGCCAGTGTTTTAGTATTTAATGCTCAAACTTGGCAGGGATGAAAAAGTGTGCGACCTTGTCAGGGCAGGTTGGTCAAAGGAGGTAGTGAAGTGTAAATGACTGGAAAGTTTCCGCCCTTGCAGAGAGTAAAGGGAGTTTCGGCTCAGAGGAAGACATCAGGATGTCTACCAGGAGGCAGGAACCCAGTCAAGGTGTTAGTCACTGTCCCCATGTCTCTGCCCCACATCACTGCAGATTTAGTAATGGCATTGTTGCTTCATGCTCTGGATAATAGAATATTCTCCCAGCTGCCTCTCAGAGCTTCATTTGCCTGTGGTGCAAGGTGAGAGGCCGCATTGAACTAATCACATTAGCATATCAACTCGCCCGCTGCTGTTGGAGGGCCGGAATACTAACCTCATAGAACAAAGGGCTATTTGCCAATTCAGGAGTTAATTTAATCCAGTTTTACCCCACCTCACGTAGAAGCAAGAGCCAGATTGGATTTGTATTCAAATGGAGCCCCGTGTCCGTCTGATTCGGCGCGGGAGGCCAAATCGCGGGAGTGACATCACTGCCCTCGGGCCCTTCTCCGGCTCGTCTGCGCGCTGACTCCTGCAGACAGAAACGGTCGTGGGTGTGCATCATTGCGTGTCCGCTCGTTCGCATACAGCTAATGAAATCTGAATAACAGCTACTGAGATCTGAATAATCTGAATAATATCAATTCCACCCACCTTCCCCTTCTGCCTCTCTTCTCAAGCGTCTGGCTGCAATGTTTTGTGTATCACTGTTGTCTTTTGTCTCGCTGCCTCTCTCAGCAGACCTAAGGGGGGTTCAGCCGAGGAGAGGAAAGGAGCCGGAGAGGGGCGAGTGGCGGGTCTTCGCCCGGATGTGGCCTATAATCTGTTGCACTCACTGTTCTATGGCCTCCTGGCCTTCAGCACTATGAGGTGAGCTCGTGCACACACTCACATTCCCAAGTAGTCTCGGACAGGGATTCTTCAAATGTGCTTTTCCTCTTGGCGGCTTGATTGTGGGTGCTCGTGAGCAGACGCTGGAATCCAAGTGCCCTCTCGAACTGTTTTCTCACCGAGTGTCTGAGTGATCCACTTCAAGCCCCGATCAGCCCTCCACACCAAGCGCTGTCCCGCAGTACCTCAATCTTTCAGATAGCGACACCACGCACAGCAGGAACACAAAGAGTGGACACAGTTGGACAAGTGATGGCTGAGACCCATACGCGCCAACTCTCAGTGCCCCGACCCCCTTGGTTACTGTTGCCACGCCTGAGATTGTACACATGCAGGTCACAATGATAATCGTAGTGATTTTTGAAAGAATAGGTCCTTGATTTCAGGCAGCAGTTAGGTAAAGAAGGCGTCTAACTTCTGGCCGGCGTTGATTTTGTAGGCCGATTGTCACTAGAAGATTTTATCGGCTGTGGCTAGCTAGTTAAAAAGCTAGTTGCCTTGATTTGTATGGCTGCGGTTCTTGTGAAAGGGGCGTTAAATATGCACAAGCATCACCGTTCCTGACCCATGTGGAAATACAGAAACAGTATTGTTCTCGTGTTGCAGTGTAGGGCTGGTCTAACACAACACTGACTTGTTTTTGTTTTTCATTTTGGAGCAGTATGTTTCAAAATGTTAAAATGCTTCAGGGATGAGAACTAACCAATGAGAATATGCATGTAACACTAATGGGTAATGTTTCCCCAAATCCCACATATGAGGAAGTACCACACAGTGAATGTGCCTATGAAGGTAGCGAGCACCGTAGCCAGAGCAGCTAAACACACTGTTTAATCCATTTCTTACACTTGTGTTTTTTGGTTTTGGAGAGGCTAGAAAAAGACACCGGAGTATCACTCATACTACAGCTACCATGCGCACTGCTTCTGCATGTGGGGGAATCTGCCTTTGGGTTCAGTCGCTGTTTGGAAAGCTGCACACAAAATGGGTCTCGAAAGATGCCCCGGCCACTTCCCGCGCAACGTTGGGAATGTCTGTGGAGAGAGTAAAAAAGGGAAAAAAAAAGAAAGCCCCTGACAGAAGAATGAGCGTACCTCATATTTTGGAGTCGGCGGGAATTAGTTATCCGTTGAACCGGAGGTTGTTTCGCTCGTGTTTTTTGCACAGGCATGCCACTCCATGGATTGTGTCCAAAGGTTTCAGCCCGCTTCTTTATCTGAGGACACAGAGGGGAATGTTGGTGTTGCGGGGATATAAGAGGCATGTTATGAGGACATGCTGTGCATTTCTACTGTCAAAAACAGTAGAGGTTAATGGGAAAAGGCATTTTTTTGGTACGTTTTCACTCTTTTTCATTTTTCTGTAACAGCTAGCCAGATCTGCTTCTCTAGGTTGTTTTGTAACTGATAAAGGGGAAACTTAACAATAATAGTGTTTATAAAATTGCTCTTTATTTAACTATTCAGAAGCAGAAAATAAAAACTCTGCATGGCGCTGTCCGCCTACTGTAAGATATTTCATCTTGCGTAACACTTTATAATTAGCTCTATTAGCCTTCCCTCTCATATTCTCTGGTTTTTATGTTGCTGCGCTCTCTTTGGCGTCCTGCTGGCACACACACACACACACACACACACACACACACACACACACACACACACACACACACACACACCGTGGCCTGTTTCTGTGCTTCACCTAACCGCATCATCCATTGGCAGGTTCCCTCTGTGGAACAGCGCCTCTGCAGAGGCTCCAGTTATGGATACCAGACTCTGGCTGTGGGGCGAGAGCACCAGGCACCAACACTGGCACAGAGGCTTCTGCCACTGAACAGAAACATCTTTCTTGCAGCCCACTTTCATATCCAGCCCCTTCTCCTTAATTTCCGGAATGATGCGGCTCTCTGAGCTGGCAGCTTTTGCTACCGCTGTGACATGACGGCTCCTGACAAATGTGCCCTTATTGGCCACACCAGAACTATGACCGCCAAACAATATCGACCCACCGGCCTCAACCTCTGCAGCCACACTGCCTCGACTCTGTGCCGCCTCTCTCTTGCAGTCAAGTTACTTTTTGTAAATCACTTTCTCAAGCTGTTGTAATATTGTCCAGTTCCGTTGTCATGCATTCTGGTGTTTGCGCGTGATTAAAGAGTAATGTAACATTAATAATCTCATATATAAAGTTTAAATACCAGAGTTTCTGTGCTGACTGTGCTGACTATTCCTGCACTGCCACTCCCGTACAGGTTGTGGTGTTTCCCTAGAGTAATCAGTGGATGATTGAAAGACTTTTGGATAGATGCATGTTCACATTTTGAGTTGTATGTAACACCTTTTCGCTTTCCGTCTTGGGCCTCGCAACCCCAGACCTACTCAGTGTTGATGGGTTCACATCAGTACAACATGCTAAGTGCTTTACAGTATTGCATTCGCACATTGCTCTAATTATTAGCTCGGTAGTGCTACACAACTTGACTAGCACGCCTTGTGGCCTGCAGTTTCTCCCCCGTTTCTCATCTATAATCTTAAACACGACAGCCCCCCCCCCCCCCCCCAGACCTGACTCCCAACTTTCATCCGTAATTGTCAAGTGGTGTTCGCTGCCAGCATCATCAGTACATTTTCCGTAAACACAGGCTGCCGCGCTCGACACCCACGATTCATTGTGAATGTGTAATTGCCTTTAACTTTAGGCTCTTTGTGAGGACTGTCAAGCAAACCGTGATTCCAATTGGAATCATCCCTTCTTTCCCCCTGTATTAAAAGAAACCTGCAATTACTCAGCGAGAAGGAAAAGGGGAACATGCTCGTGTGTGGTTCGTTCATAGCAACATGGAGATGCAGGTTTTCAAAGATTCACATGAGTAGCTTGATTTGAATATGATTTTGAGTTGCCGTATAGCCTCCAGCTGGGATTTACTCTTGCTTGCTTGTGAGTGTTCCACATTGTGTTCTTGCGGCGACCCGAGGGTATGTGGTGGGCAGGATTTGGAATGGCATGTGACGTGCGGTGCGTTTCGTACGTATGGTTCATACAGTGCATTCCTCCTCCAGTCAGGAATTAAAGAACTGATTGAATCCACACAAAAGGAGGAAAAGACTGAAAGCTTTTAAGTCAGCAGCAGCAGCAGCAGCAGCCAGGTAGCAGCAGAAAGGGACTCATTTGATTTCAGCACTTTTCTCTAAAATGCTGATGAAGAGCGAAAGGCCAAAAGAGCAGAGAGCCATTCGTTTCTGTCAGACAGCTCCCTTGCATGAAAAACCGTATTGAGATTTATTTCTGTGAGGCTGCACTTCTTTATGCCTCCCGCGCCCCCCCCCCCCCCCCCTCTCTCTCTCTCTCTCCCTCTCACGGCTCCATCTCTGTACCTGTCAACAATTTTTCAGCTCATTTCATTCTCTCGGTGCTCTCTCTGCTGTTCACTCCTCTCTGTTTTAATCTCTCCCTCATTTGTTAAGAGCTCTAATTCGTGCGCTTTGGGTCAGAACCGACATAATAATAATAATGCTGTGTTTTAGGCACTAAATTCAGTTCAAGCGCAGTGGAACCATTTCACTAAAGACGAGTTGGTTTGTCATGTGTGAGTTCAACGTGCTTGACTGGCAGGGAGCATCCTTTCAACACTCACACACACACACACACGCACACGCACACACACACACACACACACACACACACACACACACACACACACACACACACACACACACACACACATCATCACATACACACCAGCAGTGGAAATTTGGCCAGATGAAACATTTTGAAAAGTCTTTCTAACACCACTTGATGTTGCCTCCCTCTCTCTGCCACTCTCTATCCAGGATGAAGTACATATGGACGGGCCATATGTGTGCGCTGGCGGCCTATGGTGTGTGTGGGACGGAGTTGTGGACTGTGCTCCTCAGCTCTCTCCGCTGCAACAGTAAAGTTCTGGTACGGGCTCACAACAACAACTGCACCTCCAGCTCCCATTTAGCTCATTGTTTTGGGCATTGTTGCCCATAAACACGACTCCAAGTGTCTGCTAGATGTATAAATTGGTAACTGTGTGCGAACACATTTGGCGTAATAACTTCATAACGTGATACGTTGTGTGTCAGATGTTGTGTTTTCAACTTGCTCAGTTGGCAAAAATGGCCAAAACAAATGGTTATTGCAGCTTTAAAGTTTTATGGGTTCCATAATTCTAAAGAACACAGGAGTTATCTCAGGGTACTTTTCATATGGAGCAGGTGTAGACCGTACTATTTTGTAATAATAATGAATTCATTTGTGTAGCACTTAAAAATCATGTTTTGCTTTCCATACGATAAAACCCCAAAGCAGCAGCAACAAAAAGCAATAGAAATGAGGGTTAGTATAATCAAATACAGCTAAGAACACATCAGCATACAGAGATTCAAATTAAGAGCAGATCAAAACTATGCGCACATATGTTGCTGAGGAAAAAAGGAAATTGGCTCTACATAAATAGAAATTGGATTAAACTGAATTATATTTTACCTGTTATATGTAAATATGCGCATATGCACATATGCTCAGGATCTCACTGTCAAAAATGAGTAAACAAGACCCGAGAGTCTGAGCAAGCGTTCAGTGCCAGCTCCTGATACCTGATTATGCTGCCTACTGTGTGGTTTCTGGACCGGTGATGACATTGCCAGTGAGGCCACTAGGTGTCAGTGTGGTCATAACATGACGACAGCAAGGATCAGATAAGAACTTAGACTTGTGAGCAATGATGCTCTGTCTGTCCGTTATCCCTGCGTTATCTCATTCCGTGCTTGTCTTCATTTTAAGGTACATATCTGTCTGACTCTCCCCTTCTCTGCCGCTGGTACGATTTATATTCTTTCATTTCATTATAGCTGTTTTCTTTGTCTCACTCTGCAGTTAAGGCTTGTCAGATATGCAGTTCCACTGGTGATGATCGGTTGCCTGTATTACAAGGTATGCCATTTTCTTGGTGGTTTATGTTCATCACTTGTTTTGACTCATTACGGCGCCGAGCAAGTTTGTGCAAACTGTGTGCAACAATATGAGGAAAGGAAAACGCATGAAATGGAAGTTGGGGAAGAAAATGATAACAAGCAATTGGATCATAACAGGATACCGAAATGATTGCTTCCGTTTTATTTATTTTGCCGTTGGAAGAGTCTAAATGGCTGCCATGTACGCTGTTATATTCAGTGCAGTAATGTGATGTTATTTAATATGTGCCACTAGGTTTGAAACTCTGCTTTGCGGCCTTAATGAATGCTAACGCAGGGTTTTCCATCCCTTGTCTCTGTCTGTTTCCCTCTAGTTCTGGCCTAAGCTAATGGAGGAATTATCAGAACTGAGGGAGTTTTATGATCCAGACACTGTGGAGCTCATGACCTGGATTAGGTACACACACACACACACACACACACACACACACACACACACACACACACATATACCCACTCTCACAAATCCAGAGCACACACCAAATTTAAGCAAATCTGATTAGCTTGTTTCACTTTGCCTGATGTCCTTGATTAGTCTGTGTGTGTGTGTGTGTGTGTGTGTGTGTGTGTGTGGGTGTACACATGTGTATCGGCGCTTGTTTGCGGGGGAGTCTGGCAGCTGAGTGATGAGAGCCGATAGGTCTCCACGAATAAGACTTGGGGGTGCTGGAAAGGACCCAGCTGTTGGCAGAGCTCTAACCCACCTCGGGGTCTCTGTGGCCGGGCTTTTGATCAAGAGCATCACCATGATGGGATCAGAGCTGGAGCTGTGATTTGGAATGGCTCCGTGCTGTGGCGGCTGTGTGTGTGTGTGTTTGTGTTTGTGTTTGCACATCTGTGTGTGTCTGTCGTTTTCTGGTCGTCAGGTTGGATGAGGGGCGTTGGGCTTCCAGGCTTAGCAGTCTATGCTACATAGCATGTAACTATGCAACCACAATGTCTGGCCAAGGACACACCTCATCACATGCAGTCCGCCCTCCCATATTTCTCGTTGCTTTTCTCTGTTACACTCCATTCAGACCAGCACAGTGAAGTGGATTTTGCCTGAACTGGGCGGCTGACCTGAATGGGTCTACGGGTGTCAGCGGAGCTGGTTTTACAACCCTCCCCCAGACCTGAGTTGAACATGGGTCAGACACTGCTCAGCATTGGTGAACAGGCCTTTCTATTAGCGATGGAAATAAAAGCAAACAAAACAAATGCCAATTGAACATCAGTAAGCAAACCAGAGAGATTGGGGGTGCAAGAGAGAGAGAGAGAAAGTGAAGCGTTATTATTAAAATGTTTTCATCATTATTAAACATTTTTTATGTAATGAAAATTATGTAATGTAGTCTCACGCTCAAACGTCAACTTACTCACCACATATCCAGGAAGAAAAGTCAGATGTCTGTGATGTGATGTTACGAACAAGTCATATGCAAAGAGTGCGAGACTGTTGCAGTACGATGAATACATGAAGAAGAAAAGAAGAAAAGAATAACATCGCTCTCACTGGATCCCCGTCCTTGTCCAGCATGAATTCAGACATCCATAATGGTGACGCTGTATGGCGCGTCAATGTAAAAAAAAAAAAAAAGAAAAAAAACTTTTGGTGCAATATTTTTTTATATTCTTCTTCCAGGAGATGCACTGTGAGTAGGGACCAGTCTTGTTTTGATGCAAAGATTTGTACGTCAGCAGGAATGTAGCACGACATGGAAGTGAAAGCAGTGCTCTGTGATAAATAATCGTGATCTCAGTATTGATCAAAATAATCGGGATTATAATTTTGGCCACAATCGTGCAGCCCTACGTTAAGGAAAGCAAAGATACCAGAAAAGTAAAAAAGATTGGAGTGAGTGAGAGGAAGGGTCTGAGATGGAGGTAGATTCACATTCTTTTGGAATTCAACGAGCATGCATTAAATGTTTTTGTTTGTGTTTATGAATTTTCCATACTTGCACATTTGCGTCTTTATACAGTTTGCGGTGCATGCAAGTGCTGTAATTGATGAGTACGACGTGCTGTGAATACGTAGATTGCGAGTTTATGTATGTGTGGTCTTAATTTGGAAGCGTAAATTGCGAATGTTTGCCTTTGTGTACTTGGAGTACTCCTACACGCAGGGGCAGTCATGTCCCACCCAAAACAGACTCAGAATCAGGGGGAGCTAATAGGGGTTCTCCTTCGAACCTTGCTCGATATCTCACTACGGGAGATGCCTTCTCGGGTGACCAATCGCAGAAGATCCACTACCACTGTGTCTGTCAGGGAACAGACCAATGATCTGAATTGTATAAACTGGCCCGTCCCCTTTTATAACTGCCCATGGCCCCACACACGGCATTCTCACTTTCTTCCCCATGAAGATCACTGTAGCCCCTCAAATTATTTCTTCTTGTCAGATCTCTGCCCAACTGCCCGCTGTCCTGGTGTATATGAAGGAGATGAAACGTTGTTGGGATAAACCCCCTTATGAAAAGGGTTCCCGTCGAGGGCTACTCTGGCTTAGAAATTGCCGGCAGTGGGGATCTGATGCTCGCCTGTAGCCCAGTGGTGGAGCAGTCAGTTGCGTACCTTCTCCAATCCGTATTGCTGATCCATCCTCACCCTCCTTGGAAAGATGGAGCGTTTCACGGCTTGTAACCCGGAAGGTTTATAAGTCAGCGGCCCAATCTATCAAAAACCTGAATGTGGTTACTCTGCTTACAGTGTACTAAGCGGAACTTTTGCAGAAAATGGGCCACCTTTTAGGAGGGTTAGGTCCATGGTCCATCTATTTGGGAGAAAACATCGTCATTGACCTCATCCTTCATGAATTTGGAGGTGCAGTGTCGGGCTGTGCCGCGTCACGGGCTTGCTGTACTGGATTGACCATTTGACCCGTCATGAGCTAAGGACTTATATGGGGAAGGTGTTACCTCTGTGCAGCAGGCTAGCAACCTGAGGAAAAAGAAAAACGGCATCTTGCCAGCCACAGCCTGCCTGCCCGATTATGAAGAAGAGAAGAGGAATCACCTCTTGAGTCCCATCCGGCACTGTGTAACAGCCCATCATGTTCACCCCATTCACAGTTTTTATTTACACCCCCTTAGTGCTCTGCAGGGTCAGTTTTGAGAGAAGAGGGTCATGCGAAGTTCACCTTAAGCACATTACATGTTTGCATCCACTGTTGCATCCAGGTGTGAAGCGGATGGCACCGTGTTGTTCAAAAAAAGAGAAAATCAAAAAGTGCACGGCATACTGTTGTCACTAGAGGGCGCAGCTGCTCCACTGGTGAGCTTCAAGCCCGCGGGCCCCTTAGCTGTCAGAGCGGCGCACATGCACGGTTCACCTCTGGGTGTTAGCAACTGTTGCCAAAGGTAACAGGCTTCAGTTTGCATGAAACCACAGAGTTTCAATAGTGTGGTGTTTTCAGTGGCCACAGGGGAAGCGGCAGGAGCTTTGGAGAGTGAAATTTCAATTGTGCCGGAGCAGAAGATGAATCGGGGCCTCGACCGGGAGGTTATACTCATTCCGAAGAACGGGGGATCGTTATGTCCCATTCTGGACTTACGTTTCCTCAATTCCCACCTCCGAAACTACAAATTCAGGATGCTCACACACCACGTCCTGTTCCGCTGTATTTGACTGGGCACCTGGTTCACGTCACTCGTTCTGCACAATATCCAGTTCACGGGAGATTTCTCAGGTTCGGTTTCCAGGGCGAAGCCTCTCAATATCAGGGTATGGCTACCTCATTGGCCCCGTTTAGAGGCATTTCTGTGAGTTTTACCGCCGTAAATGTAAACTGGACGTAATCGATGTAACGTTAACTGTCTTGCTGTCTCTTCAACCGGCCTCAGAAATGTTAGCTGTTGGTGGTTGAATGCTAACGTTAGCTGTTGTCTAATGGTAGCTAATAGGTTGAAATATGGCCCGATGTCCCTCCAGATTTTCACTATCCATCGTCTTTTCAGTTGCTGATCAATCGGGAAGCGGTGAAATGATGAAGATTTGTCAGATTCCATGCGTTTATACGACTTGCAACCTGGAATGGGCGATTATAAAGGGGGACGGGCCAGCCTGTTCAGTTCAGATCCTTGGTCTGTCCCCTGACAGACGTGGTGGTAGTGGATCATCTGTGATTGGTCACGCCAGAAGGGACTTCCCATACCTCACTCTCAGAGAAAAAAGTCCTCCAAGCGTCAATGGTCCCATGTTTTTCTTAATGTTATTCTTGTCAGGATTGAAAAAAAAAAAGATTTTGATAATTGGCCAAAACCCTCCATTGAAACAAAATGCTAATTGAAAGCATAACAGTGCAAAATTAGAACCAGTTTAGATTTTGGGTCTGTCTCAATGGTCATCACTGTAGTTCACTTCTATACTGAATAAGTCATAATTCAAAGCTCATTATTTCCATCCTATCATCATCAGCATGATGACATTGAGTGGACCGGATGTGATTTTTAAGAAATGGCCAATTTCAGTCTAATCCTATTAGACAGATTGTGGACTGGCACAAAGAGAGGGAGTGAGAGATGTATAGCTAGACAGGGGAGAAGAGGTTGGGATTTTGAATGTATTTGTGTGTGTGACATGGGTTCCCTTCCCTCCGGAGCTAATCCCATTAGGCTCTGAGGATTAGGGGCTGCCTAGAGTTACCTTGGTTGGGGCTGAGAGCGGGGCGGAGTGCTAAGCTTCTTGCTGCTGCGCTAATTACATTCCAGATGAAAACGTTAAGATGGGGAGGGGGATTCATGTTACATTTTATTCTCTAGTTAACTGAGGCAGAGGCAATTTAGTTTTATATGGAAAGATCACTGGAGATTCCCAAACGGTGGCATAATGAGGGGCAGATCATACATGGATAGATACGTGCATATTGAGGAGGGTATATATCTGGGCCGGCTTGCTTATTTATGTAAAGCTGTCAGGGACTCATTGTGATAATTCTAGCTGCAGGGGGTGTGCCGCACGTATGAATCATGTATGACTAATAAAGGTTGCAAATGTTCAGAAAAGGATTCAGTATGGCCCGTTGTTCAAATCAGAAGGAATGATGCAGGGGTTTTGTTATCTGCTTTGTTGTACTTCTGTAGGAACGAGGCTGCAATGTAGAATAAAAAGTTCGGAATAGTCCCTCTAATTTCCCTAATTAGTATTTCTGCAAAGAGTATCTAAAGTCAGGATTAGGAAAGGATAAAGATGTAAATTTAAATGATGGATTTAGAGATGAGATTAGGATTAGATTAGGGGTAAGAAGGCCCTCACAAGAGCTAGTGATACACGTCCTAGGCCCTCATGAGTGCAGCAATATGTGCGTTAAGGCAGTTTGATGAGGGATTTATCATAATTCCCAGGGCTATCATTCGTGGCCCTGGACTTGACGGGTTTTAAGAACTAAGTTGCAGGCTAACATGATAACAACCGGTTTCATTCATTCAAGTTTCATCTGGTCTTTTGCACACCCATAATTCACAAGTTTCCACTTGATAACAGCAGCACCTCCTCAGCTCAGCTGTAGGCTGATACTCTGTTTAAATGGACAGTCAATAAATCAATAGCAATTCCTAGTCGTTCCACTGCCTCCAACTCTGACTTAGAGTTGTGAGTCTGCAGTTTTTGAAGTCACCAATATCGCCTCTGTCTAACCCACATGCTTCTGCCTCAACCTACACCTTCACCTTTGTTGGCAATCGCAGCGCGGTGTCAATCAGTGACGGCTCATGAAAGATGAAGACATGATGATGAGCAAGAGCTTACAAACTCAATGCGGAGCGTGAAGCGCTTCTAGGCAGTGCAAGTGTTACATGTGCAGCACGGAGAGGGGCAGCTTAAGCTCAGGCACATGTGTAATACACATGCTTCTCAGACTATCAGGGCTCGCAGATAACCACCGTCCATAAACACTACACCGCAGGCTACACTCGCATGTCACATTTCACAGTGCACATGGGAGTCGGGAGGAGGAGGGTTGTGTTGCATTTTGAACGTTTCAGTTGGAAGGTTGCAGCTGAAGAGTATTCGTAAGATTTGTTTGATTTTGATGATGTACTCGGTCACAGTATCAGCAGCACAGAAAAACTTTTCTCCCGCCAAACGGCCCTCATCATACATATTTCAGCAAATACAGAGGTCATCTGATGATACCAGTCCCGTGTGAATCTGCATCTCAGTAGTCTGAGCAGATCTTTTTTTTACTTTTATTTCGTAGGATTCCATGTCTTTTTTTCTTTTTCTTTTTTTTCCCCCCTACCTTCCTCCTGCCCCCTAACCCTCCTCTTCTGGGTCGTGATGTACACTCTGTGCTTGAGAATTATGAAGGCTGCAGTGAAAATTATTAATGAGAGCTGTGACAGCAGTTTTGCTTCGGATTCAGGAGGCTCATCTAGCTGCTCAGCGTGGAGACCCATTCAGAGGAGGCACAGTCTCAAACGAAGAAGTCAGCACATTTGAGTGAAACACTGACTTTGTTTATCCCCCACCTCAAGTCCTCACTCTCAAACAAGAAAATAGGTTGCTTGTTAGTGCCTTCCAAAATACCATTATGACCTTTCCAAAAATGGCTGGTATGAGCGCTTTCTGATCGGCCAGCTCTATGAATAAGCTCTGGTTAGGTTTAGACAACTGAGAGCACTCGGTTAAGGTTAGCAATACGGAGTCTAAACCTCGACAAAATGTAGTGAAAGGTTATCAGACAAGTCCAAAATATGAGTGGTGGTTCGTTGAACTATGTGGCGAACTAGTTTAACCGAAAACACTGGTCGCTGAATACAACCAGGCTTTTCAGCCAACATCAGCTGAAGCTGACTCTCTCAATATAACTGCCAGTTCAGGTAATGTTCACCGCGTATATGCTGAATACTGCTGTAGCGACACCGTTTAAACTCTTGTAACAGCAGCTAAAGCATTTTAGCTGGCCCTCCAAACGGATTTTTGGGGTCCGCTTAATATCACGCTATTTCTGCCGCCCGCCCGTACTGAGAGAGGACAGCCATTAAAAAGCCGCCAGCAACAGAGGTTATTTTGCTGTCTCGACCGATCGTCCTGTCTGGATAACGGTGAGGCCTCCTAACTCGCACGAGGTCCCCAGATAATTCTAGTCCAGTGCAAACAGGGCTCCTCACTCTCTTCCCCCTTTCTCGTACTTGTTTTGTAGATGCGTGTCATCGCGTCCATCTGTCTGTGTAATTAAAACAAATGACTGTATCCATTTCTCGGGACACAAGTCATCTGGTCGCCACTCCTTCAGTTAAAATGCGTTTCTTTTTCGGCTGCCTCTGTGAAAACCGCATCCTCACCGTTTAGTACATCCCCTGCTCGCGCTTTCTCTGACTCGCCTCCCCGCTGCCTTAATTGTCTTCCTGTCATCCTGCTCCTTGTCGCGTTTTAAATTGTCTAAATTAGCAGCATTTGGCCTCATCCGCAAATGGGGAAAGTGCAGCTCTGTGTCTGTGATCTCTGTGTGTATGTGTGTGTGTGTGTGTGTGTGTGTGTGTGTGTGTGTGTGTGTGTGTGTGTGTGTGTGTGTGCGTGCGTGCATGTCTCCCTCTGCATTCTAACTCACCCAGAGGCACTTCAGAGTGAGAGTGAGAGTGAGAGACACGTCCTTGATTGAACTACACACCTCTCAATCAGAAGTGAGATTTCAATAGGAAATCTATGGCCTGGCACGTTTTGTGAGAACACTCCCAATCACTCCCTCGCTCTCATTATTAGCATCTCCACTCAGTGCCGTGTGTGTGTGTGTGTGTGTTTGACATGTTTTCAGTTAGTATATGGATATGCTGGTTGTCTGTGTACATGTTTGTAAAATAAAAAAATAAAAAAATAAAAAACTTAGATGTGCAGACAACCTCGTGCTTGATTAATTCCAGCTTTGGAAAATATCGTTTTGCATTGCCTCTCTCCTCTTTAGTCTCCATCAGTCAAATTCATAAGGAATTCAAATAAGTAAAACACATGTGTGGGTGGACCGTGGTTGTGTTGGGGGCTTTTAGTTAAACGTGAATTAGTTGCGAGTCACAAAAGACATGTAACAAAGTTGGGAAGAGGGCACAGAGTAGTTTTAGTCCTTTTATGACTGCAGGTGATAAGTTAATCTGTTCTGAGGGCAAATGCCGGCGTGACTCTTAAAAGAGCCTTTGCAGTTGTTATCACCAATCTCCATAGCAACATCATATGAAGCCAAGTGTATGTAGTCAGTAGCATTGAACAAGTGAAAGTACAAAATATGTGATGATGACACGCGAGGAACTTCATGAAACCAACTTTCTGTTCACCTTATGTGGACCCACAGCCTTGCGTAACATGACCTGAAGTCCTGGCTGCGGCCCGCGGGAAGGCGGGGGCTGGACCTCTAGCCCTGTCCACATCCAACACCGTCAACCGTGCTGCGTTCAGGAACAAGTGGGAACTCCGCATGCTAGCAAATGACCCGTGTATTTGACTTGCTGCATTGACGGCACCTGCAGACTGTAGGATTCCGTCCTGGCACGCATTTTGCGAGGTCTGCGTTGTCATTCTAGTATAACAGCTTTTGAGCAGTTAACAGGATGACGTGACATTTGATTCACTGTTTTAAAATCAAGCATTTTTTTTTTTTTTTACTTATACAAATGTCATGTATAAAACTAAAGTGCAATCTGGAATCATATCTGACAAAACCTAATCAAATGAACTTGTATTTCACGTCGTTATTCCTTCCAGGTGAACAAAGAGTAAAATGTCACCATCCAGATGACTCGTTTGCAGCTTAAACACATTTTCTGAAACACTATTACAGTTCTCAAAGCACTGAGGGCAGTCACCACATCAGAATAGTATCCAGTAAAGCTCATCGACACACAAACACCAGTTTCAACAAAAAGTCTACATCCACTGGTTTCTGTGTAACACAAACACTTTGAGCTGTTATAGAATTGTACATTAACAACAAACGCTGAAATGCACCAAGTTTGTACAATTATGGGAATGCTATTGTCCTGCTTTCATCTCATATCTGATGCATTGAATTCCAAAATGTACCCTCTTCTGAAACATGTTTGTTATAGCTCGTCAGAAAATTGTTGTTTTGGTGACCTTAATCAGTGCATTGAGTCAAATAAACACGGCTGTATTTTGACCTTTTTGATTTGGACACAGGTCGGACAGTGCTTTGAAAAGAATGACTTCCATTTGAGGGATCCTGCCACAGCAACTGAGAAACGCTGAAAAGCTGCATTATTTTATAGTGGTATATAATAGTGAACGTTTTAGTACAACTCAGCACTAATTATTGCACATGGCGTATATGCCATATTTTGATAAAGAAGTTTGACTCCACAATATTTTCAGTCAGCATTAAGGTGAAGGAACCAACACCAATACGTACTTTAAACATTTATTTTATTGGGGGGGGGGGGGGAATGCTTACCCGCCAATTCATAACCCCTTTCATTCAAAAAGCCTGCAGGAGCACCGAGTGCGATGTTCCCCCGCAGCTCCCCTCGTCTCCTTCCTCCCGCATAGCCTGTGGGTAAATAAAAACATGCTCCCTGTTAGAGGACCCCCTGCCCCTTCTTTTTCTGCGGATTTCCACCAAGTTGTTGTTTGTAGCAGCCGAGTTCACTCACAAACCAACAAAATTATAACAAAGCCGCGACCTGCTGTCGAATCTCTCATGAGCACTCTGTGCCCACGGTTTCGGACCACACCCTCATACGAACACACTGGGAAACAGAGATCCGCGACTTCAAACGGATGTGGGCCAGGGGTCGGAAATCGTTTCTCGACATGTAGCCAAGTAGTGCCAGGTAGAATACCGCTCACGTTTAATTCGTTTAACATGTTCCGTTAAATATTCGAACAACTAACAACTTAGCCGCCTAAAAAGTAATATTAACAATTCATTTCACTGCAATAAAACTTGTCTCACTCATCAAGAGATTTGAGTGAGGCTGCTAGATTACAGCAGCATGGCAAAAGAGCACTTCCTCCTAATCGAAGAACATGAAGTGTAACCCTAAAATGGTATTGGAGGGTGGGGCTGGACATTCTCGGCCGGGCTGGACGCCCAAACCCCCGCCTTCCTGCGGGCCGCATCCAGGACCCTGTGATGCAGTAAGAGATTCAATTTGCACACTCGCAGAGGGAGAAGACCCACTTCAACTGCAAGGCCAAGACGTCTACACTGTAAACCAAGGCATTCATATCTAAGCGTGGCTGTAGACGTCTTGTGTTTATCACTGAAACAGGGTAACGCAGGTGTCACTGCTGCTTCCACAGACAGTAAAATCCTCTGAAACCCCGCTGGATTTCCCCGAGCAGCAAATATGTTGGTCACCCAGTCACCTTGGTAACACGACAGTTGCAGGACGACTGGCTGTTCACATGCAGATATATTGATCTACTTTTTGTTTTTGCACTCAGTCCTGAGTATTTCCCCATCAGGCAAATCAGGAGCAGTCCTCCCCCATGTTCAGTATGTGTTTGATTATACTGCTGGCTTTGTGACCCAACCCTGTCTCAGTATCCTATGTTGGGGTCTTGGGGTGACAATATAAAACCTGAGTGTCATTCAGTCAGCTTTGTCAAGCCTATCCCTGTCCTGTGATAGGCATAGGTTCAGGTTAAAAATGACCCCCAGGTTAACGTTACAGGTAAGAGATGTGTGTGCGTATGTGTTATAATAATAGAGGGCAGCTAAGGTCAAGTTTTCTTCATAAGCAACACACAGGTTAACATGCACACACATACACACCTAGTTGTCATATAACTTGTGCCCGCAGATTCGTTCTGCACCGCAGTAGCTTTTGCCGTCTCTGTGTGATTTAATTTGTCTGCACAAAGAATGCTTTAGTATTTGGTCCTGATGTAGATAGCCGCTGTCCTTGAAGGCGCATCACTGAAAGAAACTGTTAAATGCCATCAATATGTTCCAATTATTGCGGCAAGTGCAGGAAGCCGAAGCATGCGCACTGAATAGCGAAGCTAGAAAATAAACTCAAGCAAAATTCAATCAAACTTTGATGACTGGATACACATGTGAATACCTTCCAAACTTCTTCAAACCGTTGAACATCTTTCTTTCTTTTTTCTCTCTCTCTCTTGTTTACACTCACTCACAAAGCGTTTTTAATCTATATGTTTATAGCGGTGAATGATGTGTTCTTCTCTCCCTGTCCAACAGCACAAAGACCCCTAAGCGGGCTGTATTTGCAGGCAGCATGCAGCTGCTGGCGGGCATCAAGCTGTGCACAGGCAGAGTTCTCACCAACCACCCCCATTATGAAGATAAAGACCTGCGGGAGAGGACCAGACAGGTACTGTAGGCTGCACCACTCGGTCAAATATACACAGAGGTGTGGAAACTACCAGAGGGGCTGCAAGATAACACAAACACAATAAATGGAAAATTTCAACTTTGAAGTAAGTAGATGGCAATTACAGTGTCAGCCGCACAAGTGAGTCATGTTGATTAGAACGAATTAGCAGCATGCGGGGAGTGGGAGTTATTACTGTGTGTTCAGACAGGATGCGAGGGGGAACTTTACAGGCAGCGCGATTGCATACGAAGCCAATGGAGAAATGCGATTAGACGCATTTTTGGCACAGGGTGGCGGGAATTGACGCGAAGACTTGTCCGAGTTGAGCGGGATCCCGGGGCTTCATGAGTTTGCCTCCGAAACGTTCAGAGTCGAGAGGAAAAAGGAGAGACCGGAGGGACATGACAGAAAGAACCGGAGTTTCTGACGAGATGCACAGAAACACTCCCTCCGTCGCTAGCTAGCCTAGAGCTAACGTCTGCACGGTTGGTTATAAACGGCCCAGCAGTCAAATGCGCGCAAATGGCACGAGGCAAAACACAAAACGGGAGCAGATCAGAAAACAGGGAGGCTTCACTCTATAATATGACCAAATATACTTATACAAATATACTTATTAGAAATATAATATACTGTACAGAGGGAATTAGAAATAGAAATAGAAATAAAGCCCAGAGGGGATGTCTGGTTTTGTAGCTAATGAAACAGGATAGCTTGCAGTAAGACAAAATGTAAGTCGGAATGCCCAATCTCAATGACCCTCTGAGTGCAGGTGTGTGTCCGTCCGTTAGCCCTGCATCCTCCCTCAAGGAGGAGACAGATGGAGAAAGCAAAGACACGTCCCTGGGATACAAGGAACAACGACATGTATTGACACTGACGTGTTGAGTTTAATGTGCTGTTCATATATCTACATATATACAGACATATATGATATATATATATATGTTTGTGAATCAGCTGTTGTATATAATTGCCATTCCTGCCCTTTAAACCTGGGTTAACACTCTCTATGACTGTCCTCATTTAAGGTGTTGGGTGTCGTTGTGCCGCAGAGAATGCCACGCTATTGAATATGGAAGAATTAGATATGTGCTAAACTTCATTACGTTCATTCATTGAAATGAAAATAGAACATAAAAAATAATTAAGAACAGATGTAGGGAGGGGGGGGGAGTGAAGTTGCACGCTGTGGACATTGCCGCCCCCTTTTGCAGAAGACTGCAAAACAAGAAGACGCCCAAAGATCACTCTCCTCTTCTTATTCCCTTGACCTCTGATCTGCTCTTTGCTCGGCCTTTTTCGTTGGCCGACTATTTGCCCAACGCGGACGGGCCCAGAAGATAGCTGCCCTGCCGGAACTCCCGAGCCGCGCGGAACCTGCTGAAGGCCCGGCCGTCCAGCCAACTTTGAAAGGCAGAACTTTCTGAAAGGAGCCTGCTCAACGTCTGCGTTCTGACGCAACAAAAATTAGAACTGAAGAAACTTTGAAGCCTGCGCGCCCAGCCGAGTGGTTGCGCGTGTTATCATCCCGCCGCCCGCCGAGAGAAACCGCTGATACAATACAATGCAACTGCGATACAGTCAGAATCGCAAAGTGGCTTTGAGAGCATCCGAGAATGCCCGAGAGCTGGCCTACACGAGAAACTCCCCCTCCACAGCGACTTCTCCCCCTGGCCATCTCAACCACCAGGCGAAACTTCACTTTTCCTGTGACAGTGGAGTTGATAGTTGTCATAGATTACTAGAAGTAATTTTGTGTTGGGCCAGGAGTAGGATCTCCCTTCAATACAATCACGATATGGAGTTGTAACATCTTTTCACTCCGCTTCCCGGTAACCTCTCAGCTGCTGAACGGCGCATTAAGGTGATTTCACTGGTCAATATTAAAGTTTTATCCACTTAGCTTACGCAAGTTGATACAGCCCGCCAAGGTAATCATTCACGGCATCATCTGGTATGAAATGGTCCTCATTTCGTGCATGAATTGTCTGTTGTTCATGGCTCCGTTCATGCATTTATTAATTGTTCAGTCATCATTCATTCATGGCTGCATTTATTCATTCATTTTGGTGTTTAGTAGTTAGAACTCCGTAGCAAGGGTGGCCCCCCCCCCCGAGCTGAACTTAATGCGAGTTAAATTCTGTTACTCAGTATAAATCTTGATTATTTCTGTTAGCCCAAGTTGAGTGTCATCCCTCTACTTCGTACCAATTTGTTTTTAGGCCTATGCTGCATATTTTGGGGCTTTATTAAGCGGTATTCACGCTACACCTTTAAGGCACTGTGGAGTGAAGAATACATTTTCTTCTAATCATGTGTTTCCGCTGTAATCCAACGTCTCTCCAGCATAAACAGGCAGAAAGTTGTAGTCGATCAGTCTGATGTGTGTCGGGGTGTGTGTGTTTGTGTGTGTGTTGTTCCTTTTTAGCAGCCTGGTTTCACTTGCACGTGATTTAATGTACGCGCTGGACGACCGAGCACTTCACTCAAATCAGAGGCTGCAGATTTATGAACATATGCTGCCTTCAGATGGCTGCCGGGACAACAGATACTGTACGAATCCCTCGTACAAATGTGAAGGTGAACGCAGATTTACCAGCGTTTAACGGCATAGCATCAGCATAAACATTTTTTATGCTATCCTGTTTGGAGAGTGAGTAATTAAAAGGGTTTATTTACATTCTAAGCACCTTCTAAGTCTGTCATTGCTGCTCATTTGCAAGTATTTAGTTTGCGCTTGTTGGTAAAATCCCCAGACTGGCAGCAGGTTGACGTTGTGCCGTCAGTGCAAAGTCTTAAGACCCATTTTCCACCAAAATACCTAACAACTGGCTTTGCGCTGCCTCATTGGAATGAACCTCCCACCCGTTTGCGCCTCTCCTTCCATCCGTGCACTCCTAGCAAAGCGAATTTCAAGGTCAGGGTAATGCCAAACGGTCACAGCGCTGCTTGCCCTGGTTGTTTTTGCGTTGCCACAAAAAATAGGGCCCTATGGGGTTTTTTTTTTTTTCTTTTTTTCTTTATGGGACGGGGACAACTGAGAGAGACAGGAAAGGCGGGAGAGCGAGTGGGGGGGGACATGCAGCAAAGGGCCCGGACTGGAATCCAACCCGGGCCGCTGCTTTAAGAGCTAGATTTTTGGTGTCTTCCCGTATGCCTCGGGGATCCCTTTGAAGGTTGCCTCTCATAGATCTTGACTCAAAGTCAAATAGGTCATCATTTTGTTTCTTTCAATTCTCTTGTCTCCGTTTCCTATCTGCTAACCATGCGTTTGAGTGCAGATACTTCAGAGCACAGAGGCCGTCTAGGTCATTCCATTTTTTTTTGAAGGTGTTTCTCCCCAACCAGCAGCACTGATGTGCCGGTAATTCCTGAGACTAATGAATTTCAGTGATAGACAGTTACAAAGAGTTTTTTTCCTAGCCTTTACAAAACCAAAAACACAAGAGCGAATGTGTAAAGAATGGATTAAACAGTGTGTTTATCTGCTCCAGTGTAAGCTGCTGCACTCATTCTCGTATTATTATTGATCTACTGTGGCTTGGATTGTACCTCATTTGTAGAAACAGCTATGGACAAAAGTGTCTGCCAAATGAATAAATGTAAAATGTAAATAGCATGCCCGGCTAACTAGATTGCTACTTACAGTAATAATTGTTACTTACAAGGCCTAGGAGCACATCATTAACTACACATATTCTTTTGTGGGTCATGTTTAAAAAAAAAAAAATGAATAAAAAAGCCCTGTTCACGACGAGCACATCCTCTCAAGTTAAGTCTATCGCTAGCAGCTCTGCTCTTCATTGGATTTGGGGAAGCTTACACTCCAGCAGCACCCACTAATATTTCCTGAGCGACACACTAAGCCTTTTTGCCTGTAAAGATATAAGTGAAAACACACTTTTTATACAAAACAAGTATGTAAACGAAGCGTGTTAGGTCAGAATGATCTTACATGCTTATAACAGTAGGACTAACTAGCTCTACTCGGCAGTACAAAAACATTCATTCTTCTTTATTTCCACGTGGATCATCAACTGATGAGGAGGTCGACTTAGCTCATCCTTTAAGTGCATATCCCAAACCCTGTTTACAAAACAAGTCAGCTGTATACTGTCAGATTTCACAGTTGTGATTTCAGCTGCCAGAACCAGCGACGGTCAGAAATGTGAAGCCTGCTTTTGTATACCTCTGTCTGAAAGCAGGGAACCAACTTGCTAATAATTTCGATTGGTAAAGGATATGTAAGTTACAACCGCTGTCATAGTAAACCTCCTAGTGCAGCGCGAGAACGGATGTATTTCTATGGACTTTTGTTGCAATTACACTGCCTCTATATGTCACTTTGTGCCGTAAAATGCAACAGAACAGCAGCATTCACCACTTTTTTTTTTTTTTAAAACGTGTCTATAATTGCACCAAAGTCTCGTCTCTAAAATAACCCGCAAAAACAGAAAACTCAGACCTAAAATACAAACGACTACAACATCAAACCAAATCACGGCCTGACTGTAAGTCACATGCTGCTTTATACTTTCAACCGTTCACACGACATGGCACGGCGGCCAGCTGGCCTGACCGTCAGGAGCGATTTGGGGTTCAGTGTCAGGCCTAAGGACCCTTTGTAACGCGTGGACAGGAGGAGCTGGGGATCAAACCGCCAACACTGTGATCAGCGGACGACCCGCTTTTGCTCCTCAGCCACAGCCGCCCCCATCTGCCTCAGTAGCCGTTTTATTTTGGCCCCGGAATCAAATTCCAAATGTTCTGCCTTTTTCCCAGAACTTGTTGCTCTGACGACATCCCCTTTGCTACACAGAGGAACCTGTGCGACTGCAGCTGCGGCCACGTTGCCTCACCCATCCGTCTCCCTCAGCTCGGTGCTAATGTCTCTGCGTGAGACACCAGGGGATTGTCTGCAGATGGGGGGCCAGTGACCTGCAGTGATTGTGTGAATGAATGTGGGATCAGAAAATGCACGAGTACAATGTGCATCCATTAAGTCGGACTGAATGGTAGCGTGGGAAAAATGGAGCCTAAAAACGCTGCGCTGCACTAAAGGAGAGATGAATGGTGGCGCCTGCACCTTTAGTAATGTATGTGAGAAATGACGAGCATTGCTTTTTGTTTTCTGTTAGTGTGGATGCAGGAAGGGTTTTCACTGTTATCAATTGAGGGAAGCCACTTTTCAAATCAAGCTGATTAAATGAACGGATTCCATTTCTGTTTATTTTACAACTTAAATAATTTGTTAAATGGCACGAAAATGTTTTCCGTCTCTTTGGTGTCTTTGTCCGTGTGAATTCTCTTTTACATCTTGGATCGTGTCTTCATTGGATTTGTCCCGCCAACAGACTTGGAGAACTGTGTTACTCTTGTCATTGACTGGATTATATAAGAACTTGAAATACAAAACTTGACATCCAAAAGACTGATCGCAAAAAAAAAAAAAAAACTGATCCAGGCTAAAACATGCTGTAAACTGCAAATGATGAATTTTGCTTCACTATTATTTGTTTGTTTCTGCTTCGTTATTGTTTGTTGTGTGTGTGTGTGTGTGTGTGTGTGTGTGTGTGTGTGTGTTCTCCACTATGAGCAGGACATAATGTGTGGGTCATCTCTTGGGTAGCTGATCCTATGTTTTTGCATCCCAGCGGGAAGTCAACCATGCTGAGCCGCTGGCGAGGCCTGAGTTCAGCGTGGAGCTCATTAATGATCCACGACACTGGTGCAGACCTTCTGGGCGCTGAGTGTGTGTGTGTGTGTGTGTGTGTGTGTGTGTGTGTGGTAGAAGAACACCACGAGAATGCATTTTCAAACATTTGTGAGAACCATAATAATGTTCCCAGTACTTTTCTGGGCTTCATTTGTGTGTCTACTGCAAAATAATGAATTAGTGGACAAAGAACACAATTATTCTTGTTACCTATGTGTTTCTTTTATGTAATCTTTCTGAATTAATTCACATTCACCCAGCAGGCATGTGTCCTGAAAGGTCTGTTAAGAGTGTGTAAACTGTAGCACTAACACACCCTTCCTCCAGAAAGCTGCACCCTCAGGGATTTGTGTTTTGTCCAGAAAATCTTAAGAACGTAGTGTATTTGTGGGGTTTTAAAGAAAACATTTTTGGTATTCAATTTTTTTTTTTCCGTCAACAAATCCCAAACCAACGATGTGTTAGTCCTGCTCTCAGTACTTTAGTACTTCCCTGTCCGTGACTCTCAGCTACAAGTCTGTTTGTGTAAAAATGGGTCACAAACGTATTTAAAAAAAAAAAAAAAAGGCTACTTCATTTCCTTTAGCAAACATTACTCAAACAGGACGAAACAGTGCCTTCGTTTGGGACTATTTTCAGCGGCGGATTAATACACATTTGGTGCTCTAGTGAGTATTTACAGCAGCTGGACGGTGTATGTGGGTTTGACTTGACCTACAGTGTGTGTACACGGTAGGTTTCATGAAGGAACATGTCACCCAGTGCAATGGTGTGGCTTGTTGATTTGTTTTTAATAGTCTTTGGACAACAATGAAGCTCTGTGGAACAGAGGAAAAAGATTTACCATACTTCTGATACACACACACACACACACACACACACACACACAATACTTGGGTGTTTTCATGAGATTTATTGGCAATAAGAGCAATCCTTACAGACTTTTAAAAGTAGCACAATAAGAGCAGCAATTCTAAAAAAAAATTATAATAATTAATTAAAGAATTAATTAATTAAAAAAAAAAAAAAAACCTAGGCATGGCTGCTAAACATGAATACATTAATATTGTCTTTGTGAGCATGGTAGAATGTTGATGTTAGCGTTTAGCTCAAAGCACCACTGTGTGCAGTACAGCCTCACAGAGCCGCTAGTGTGACTGTAGACTGTTTTTTTGTATTACTGTTGGACCGTTTTGCTTTGTAAATAAACAAACAATAAAATAGTGATCGTCACCCCTCAGTTAGTAACCAGACCGGATTCTGTCACTTCCTGACTAGAATCCAAGATGGCGCATCCAAGATGGCGCCGCGGATGGCTGCCTCGGTCTGTTGGAGCGCATTGTTTTGCCTTGTTTTGTTTGCACCTGACAAACTCTCACTGACACCCCCCCGAACACAACCACAAGCTATACGTTATATTAACGTACATCACCCCTGTCCCCACTGCGTTACATTAACGCACTCACCCCCTACTGGACACTTTATCTGGACACTTTACTTTATTCTGGTCACTGCACTGTTGTTATTTATCTTATCTTATTTTTATTTTTATTCTTATTGTTATTTTAGCTTTTATATTCTACTTATTTGTTATCAAAACAATAGCACCTTCAGACCACAGCAAATTCCTTGTAATGTATGTTACTTGGCAATAAACAGTTTCTGATTCTGATTCTGATTCTGATTCTGAATTGACGTCTGGAAATGATGAATTTAAAAATGCAGGCGTAAGGTTAGTACGCAATTTCAATCTCCGCCCCTTCACAAGTCACAACTCGTAGGTGGTCCGTTCCATTGTGGGACTTTTTTGGAGGGCACTATATCGTGCATACATTTCACACTCAGAGTTCAGACATTCAAATAAAATGGTGAGGGTAAATATAGTCCCCTATATGGGAAAATAGGGAGTGATGTCAGTCAGAGCCAAGCATCAACCTTCAGATCTGAAAAATGACGCCAATGTGGAAGTGCATTTTTTTTCTAAAGGCCAGCAGGGGGCGACTCCACTGGTTGCAAAAAGAAGTCAGATTGTATAGAAGTCTATGAGAAAATGGCCCGACTTCTCACTTGATTTATTACCTCAGTAAACATTATCCTAATGGGTTTATGGTCCTAATTGCTAGTTTCAAGTCCTTTTCAATACAGCGTGATGCTCATTTTGTAAATTATGGTCCCATTTACAGTAAAATAGACGATAAAGCGGGGTATGCTTTAGGGCGGGGCTACCTTATGATTTACAAGATGCTACCATGGCTCCCTGTCAATCAGGATAGAAGCGTTCGGTCGTACTAAAAGACACGCTAGGAGTCGGCCGCTCATTTTTTCCGTGAAGTACATTTACAAGCTAACTTTGTTAGCAGTGACTTCGCATGACGTAGCCAGGAGCCAGGTGCAGTCAGGTTGCCGGTATAGGTGGACGAGCATAGTGTCCTCGGGTTCTCCACCCTCTCGTCCAAATACGGTCACTTCTGGTTCCAAAAAAACAAGATGGCGACGGCCAAAATGCCAAACTCGAGGCTTCAAAACAGTCGTCCACAAACCAATGACCAGTCACGGTGGCTACGTCCACTTCTTTTATACAGTCTACGTTGGTTGGTCACTTCAATGTTCCACCCCTCATTTAAACCAAAACCCTTTTAAACACTTCCACTACCACTGGGCTGAGTTTTGTCCCTGATAAACATCTGTAAAAAAAAACCAAAACAAAACAAAAACAAAAGTGAGTCAGTTCTCAGAGTACTTACAGGTTGCATAATTTGTCCATTTAAATCTGTGGTGTGTGAAATTGGCCAAAAGTTTCATTTCGTCTGCTACAAATAAAAGATGAACCACAACCGATTTCAGAAAGCTGAGAAGTTAAACGCTTTTGTTTTTGTTCCCCCCTCTGATTTTGCTCCACTTATAATTGTTTTCATTCCAATTTTTGTTAGCAAACATGTTGTTATTTAATCTAAACCAACCTCCATCGAAACTGTAATTCAGAAAGTAAATGTGCCTGGTAATCGAGTTCCAGGAGGAGACCAACAATATTGGTGTTAAATTGTAAAGCCAGATGATCTTTAGGCAAAAAAAAAGCAATCATAAATCCACACAAATGTAAATCAATCCTCTTTTATTCTGTGTGTGTGTGTGTGTGTGTGTGTGAGAGCAGGTGTATCAGGTGTACGCTTGCCGGTCCCCGGAGGAAGTCTACGGCATCCTGAGGGCCGTCGGGGCCGACTATGTGGTGCTCGAAAACAGCATCTGTTACGAGCGGAGGCACAGGCGAGGCTGCAGACTGCGGGACCTGCTCGACCTGGCCAACGGACACGTGGGTGGCATTTGTTTAACGTGACTCATCACTCAGTGTGTGTGTGTGTGTGTGTGTGTGTGTGTGTGTGTGTGTGTGTGTGTGTGTGTGTGTGTGTGTGGCCTTGTGTGCCGTCCCCTCTGCCAACTTCTTCTCCTGTGACTGGGTGAAAGCTCTCAGCCTCCGCAAAGATCAATAACTTCACGTCTCATCTGCACGTCACCGTCTTTCACTCGTTCTGTTTCATTCCCACCCCCCCCCCCCCCCCCTCCTGCCTCCATCTCCCCTTATTTTGATGTTGGATGCAGCGCTCTGGCTATTTGGATTACCAGAGGCGAGACAAGCTTCAGTCTGGCTGTCTCAGTGCGGTGTAAGACACATGAAACACTGAGTCTGTGTGTGTGTGTGTGTGTGTGTGTGTGTGTGTGTGTGTCTGTCTGTCTGTCTGTGTTTGTGATGGCGTAAATGTCACACAGACACACAGCATCTGACATCTAGACAGCTTTATTGAGGGAACTCTGGGTTTACATCTGTCCATCTCTCTTTCTTACTTACTTTTTGTTTTCAGACATCTTTCTGTCTTGTTGTCCTTTTCACTTTCTTTCTTTGTCTGTCTATTTTTTCTTTTCTTTCTTACCTTCTTTATTTTCATCTGTCCGTCTGTCTTCCTTTCATTATATATTAATAGTCCTCTTCCTCTTTAACCTAACTGCCTGACTGATGTGGATTTGAAACCAATCGGAATCCTCTCCTGCCTGCGTCTGTCTCTTCAAACGACAGGTGGTCCTAATGATTTACATGAATACGTGTAAAACATTTTGCTTTGACTTTATTTTATTTATTGTTTGCTTGCTTTGAGGGTTCGTTGTTCGGGGTGGTGGTTGGAAATGCAATGACTCAAACAGCTTCTGATTTCTGACAATACAATATAATCAAGTGGCAAATTTGACTTTTAAAGTCAAAAAAAGTATTTCTTTGTAACGTAGAATATCCATGACTAAATAAGACTAAATATTATTTATTAAAAGCAGTCAAAACCTCATCAGGACTTCTTCTTCGTCATTGACAGTGTCCCTGAAACGTGAGCAAACAACCCCAATCACATTTTGAGTTAAAAGTTGCTTAACTATGGTTTTTTTTTTCCAACTCTGGAGTCCAGCCCACCAGCGAAGGAATTGAGAAAGAACCAAAACTGTTGCAACTTTGGCACAATACAGTGTCGTCGTGTGGGACCCAATCAAGTTGAAGAAAATAGGTTTTCAGGGCCTCTAAAACTACATCTTTTAGTTCTTTGCAGCACTGTTGTGTTATACGTAAAATGAGTTAAAATAAGATTATCTTTTTTTTTTTGATACAAGCCTAAAGAAGCAGTTTCCGCTTTTTATATCTAGTTTCCCTCTTAATGTGCACTTTAGGGGGCAGCATCTTTACATTTAATGTTGAAATGAAAATCTCTCACATTCAAAACTGCTAGCAGACGTTTTATCAACATGGCAATCAATGAGGAAAAAATAACGAATAAAAACCACCTTCTACTGAGTTACTGCCACATCCAGCAGGCAGGGGCACAAAGTGAAATCAGAGGCTGTGAGAGGCTGTCCGCCACCCTGTTAGGAGTGTTTATTTACAGCAGCTGTATCTCACGTGTTGGCGATGGACTGACACGTGGCCCCCTTTAAGAATATCAGTGTTAACCTTCTGTCGCTCTTGGTTGCTGCTGACGGTGACGTGTTCGCTCTCTGTGTGCCGTCAGATCATGGACGGACCGGGGGAGAATGACCCGGACCTCGTCCCCGCCTCCCACCCTCGATTCTGCGAGGCCATCAAGACGGACGCGGCGGGTTACACCGCTCTGTTCACCAGAACGTTCCAGAACAAAACCTTCCACGTGTACCGGGTCAAGAAGAAACGCAAGAAAAGCGGCAAGAGCTCGTCAGAGCCCAGCGCGACTCAGTAGCAGGAGCAGGGTTGAAGAAAAAAAGAAAAAAAAAAAAAACACCCCACCCCCCACCCCGTGAGAGGCCAGAGGGGGGAGCGAGGGAGACTGAGGGAGAAGAAGAGATAAAAGCACTGAATCCTCGCTGTTCCTCTGTCTCCTCTCCGCGCTGTGCCCAGCTGCGACCATGCCCATTATTTTGTGAACACACGGCTCTGTGAACTGTGGTGTTTGAGCAGTGGGCCGGTTCAAGCTCGGGGCGGCATTGTTTTAGTCAGTGGACTATGGAAAGCAGCTATAGTAGTCCTGCTTTGGGCTGTTCTTTCACCACCCCGTCCACCCTGAACCTTCTCCCAGCTCTTACTGGTGCACAAACACAGAAACAACTATGAGACCTCCAAGCAGGGTCTGGAACACACCGAGCAGCCACTAATAATTAAGTTTCGGTGTCATTTCCGCACAGCGTCACGGAATGAACAAAATGCTATTCAAACACTTTGAATCATTGTTTTCCCTTTCATGCTTTTCATAGCGAGCAGGCTGGGGGGTTCAGTAGCATTCATCAAATCTAGATCCAACATCAAATCCCAAAAGGTTTAGCTTTTTAACACATTTAAGCCACAGTAGTCATAAATAACTTGATATGTAAGAGTCAAATCTCAGAGATTGACATATTCAATACATTGTAATTAAAAAAGCTTGTCAAATCTGGGCGTTTTAACCGACTTCTTGTAGGAACAAATACATTTTTGGAAAGTGCAAGTTGCCACTGTAGTTCTTTGTAAATATCCGAAAATGTAAAATATTAAACTATGGAAGTTCTGCCTATTTTCTTTTTTTTTTTTTTTTTTTTTTAGAAATTAGCAAAAAAAAAAACAATTTCTTACTTTGACGAAACAGTTCCAACTCAATTCCAAGGTGCCGTTTGCTTTTTTCCGTAGCTTTCAACCGCGTTAGCTGTGTTGCTTGGAAATGGATGTGTTTGTGTGCGGTCTCAGTAGCTGCTGAGGCCTGGTCACACCAGAGAGTGGCACAGCAAACGGATCTGCATGTCTTTGTGAAACATTCGGTTCTAGAGGCTTGACGCTTTGGTGGCTTTACTGGGAAGGCTGGTTGGTGAACTGTTGTAGCTGTAACGCGCTAGCCAGCCGAGACATGGTAGCACTAGTCGGTCACAATAGCTCCCGGAGCTTCTTTCTGCTTTTTCCGTGCTGTTGCCGTGGCGTTTTTTGTTGCTGGGATTGTATGGTGCAAATCTGTGGCTCGAAGTTGAAGAGCCGAAATTCACCCCCGCCAGGGAATCCACAGATCATGGCGATTTCCATCGAAATGAAGTGAACGCGCCCCGACTTTTCGGGTGTGACGGGGTCCTTTGTCATTTCACCCAGAGCACTTTTCGGACTTCTAGTTCATATTCATTTTAAAAGTTGAGTGTCAAAGTTCACTCTTGACCTTGGAAATAGTAGTGTGACGCAATCCCAGCCCCCCCCCCCAGTTACTTACTTACTAGCTTTCAACCATGTCGCGCAGTCTTCTAAAAGTGCCGTGGGTGAAACAGATCCATCTCCATGACAACTGTGCAAACCGACGACCACCTCACACAAAAGTCGGATTTGGGCTTTTTAGTTGTTTTTTTTTTCTTCCAAAAAGCGCATTTCTTGACTAAAACCTGACTGTGTGCTGTACTTGAGGTGTATTTCCAGCTGACACAGTCACCGTAGGAGGGAGGTTGTACAGAGGGGGGCCACTTACATTAATACACTGAATAACTTTGACCATTAGCTTGACTCAGCCTGAACTCGGATCAGACGGCACTTTTTGGCCGGGAACATTTGGCTCCGCCGTGATAGATGTTATCAGTTACCCCTTGAAAAGAAAAACGGCCATCCTTTTGGTAGTTTTGATTCCCGCCTGGTGGAGACGGGTTCCACCGCCGCTTCAGTCTGCTTTTGCTGTAAAAGTGAGGTCAAAGCGGGGTGCCAAGTGATATTTGTGACGGTGTTGTTGCGATTGCTGTCGGCTCTGTGGTCCTCCTCATCAGCAGACTCAACCTTTTCCACTCTCCCCCCTCTCTGACACACACAAACACACACACACACACAAACACACACACACACACGAACACACATGAATAATGTAAGTGGCTGGGAAATTGCAGTGGGCTGACAACAACACTGATTCCCCGCCGCAATCCAAAATAGTTTGTGAGGGAGACAGAGAGAGAGAAAGGGGGGGGGGGGGGGCAACACTTGTATATCAAACTGAGGCTTTGTGGTTAGAAAGGAAAGGTGGGGAGGAGCAGGGGGGAGGGTGGCAGAAAAGGCTCGTATTTAAACAGCAGCGGAGGAGAGATGAGGGCGCATCAAAACATGGATTCGCGGTGATCTGAGCCCCTTCCCCATTTTCCCTCCGAACCAGAGGGAGAGCGGAGGAGAGGAGGGGATTGAAAGGGTTGGATCTGTGTCAGTAAGTGTGGGTTGGCCAGTCAGAGTTACCTGCCGTAATGAGCTGCTATATGTGGGTACGCCACACACACACACACACACACACATTTTCCCCTCCCTCCCCCGTCCCAGTCTGCCTATATTTGTACACTTGTTAATAAGGACCGCTGTCTTTGATGATCCACACCCTCGCAGATGCATGCACACAGTTGTTGTGGGGCTTTTGAAAACGTGTTGTTCGTTAACCGCACAGCCTCATTGTAATGCATACCAATTGGATCAGTGTGAAACAGCACCACTTGGCGCCCCCCCCCCCCCCCTCCACTCCCCCCTCCCACCACCCCTTCCCGCCTTCATATTGGATGTTTAATTTAGGAGATGTCTGATTGCTTTATTTGAGAGCGGAGTGATTCCATTATGTTTGCCTAATAAGAGTGTACTAATGTAATATTGTTTTGTTTTTTTTTTCCCCAGCGTTCTTAATTTCCATACATATTGGGATTAGTGGTTCAGAGTTGCGGCGTCTGACTTTGGTTCTTTCTTAATGAAAAGGAGATGAAGGAAGCCATTAAACGTGTGCACAGCTCAGCACTCCATTTAGGCCCAATTTTAAGAAGAACTCAAGCATTAGTCAGTGTGGCTGAAACAAACATGGCCACTTTAGTTCATATTTTGCTTGGTAAATGAAATAGTTTGTAAAGAGAGAGAGAAAAGGGAATCCCTCTGCCATAAACCGGACTAAAGGCCAAATTCACGCCTGTATCTGTATCCTTCAAAATAAAACAACCAGTTTCCTTCTAGAGAAATCTATAACAATAACTTTTTTTTTTTTTTTTTTTCTTTTTCCAGTCTTGCCACTGTATGGCCAAATGTATTCGGGCAGCCTCTCATTACCCACCCATATTGATAAAATGATCTCAACTCAAGGTCCACTTACTTAGTTGTTCTGGAGCTTTTGACCCAAATTGAGTGCTGGACTGATTTTGCTCATTTGCTATGGAGCCGTAGATATCTTGTCACACACGTCGTCGACTCCATGTTGCTTTGACGTAACCTAACCCTAACGCCTCAAACAGGACGGGGACAAAAACAACAGTTGACTATTCCTTTCTTTACATCTCGTGCCATGGTTTTATATCTATTGATGTCATTGTTGTTCTGCTGGAGTCCATGTTTTTAGATAAAAAAAAAATATATATATATATATATATTACCCAGAGTTCACAGCAAATTAGCTTTACTTAAGATAGTCAATAACTAGATGGCTTTGTGCAACAGCTGGATTAAGATGTCAATCTGAAAATCCAACTATTAGTTCGATCTGAGCCGTAGTCAAAGGCTGGTTAAGACTGTCACGCTTAATTATGGGTGTAAATATGCTGCTGAACTGCCTCCACTCTTCTGAGGAGACTTTGGAACCTGGTTGCAGAGATTTGATCAGTGTTTTTGGGAGCACGTTGGTGCCCGAGGCTTGGGTAAAAAAAAAAAAGAAAAAAAAAAAGGGTTTCATTGTTCGTTTTTCTGTCAGTAGTTGAAACCATCTACTTCTGTGTTTATTTGGGGGGGAAAAGGGGGTTATTGTAAGTATGTGAGTGCCTTTGGTCATCTTCGTCATTTTGCTCTGTTATTCCTTTTTCCAAGAATCCACTAACACATGTTGTACAGCTGGTTTTTTTTTTCTACTGCAGGACATTGTTCTTATCAGAAATCATAAAAACCAGTAAATCTTTAGTCTGCAATTTAAATTGTTCTTACGGTACGTTATTGTTGCAAGGAATATGTGAGATGCCCGAGTCGAGGTCAAAATCTTTTCCAATGCCAGTGTTAGCTATTTAGACACATCCATGTTCAATGGCAGTATGGTCAATAAAAGCATTTTTTTTTTCCCAACAATGTCACTTCCTTGTTTGTGTCGTTACGCATTATTTTTTTTTTTTTTATTCTTCTGTTTCCTTTTTCTTTTCTTTTTTTCCTTTTCAGATGCAGTCACGATTCGGCGCAGACACTGGTGCAAATAAATGAATTTATTGAGGAGAAAAAAAAGATCAAAGCAAATACAAAACACTTACATAGCTGTCCAAAGCTCATCACCATCATGATGATAAAAAAAAAAAAACACAAAAAAAAAAAAGATATGTTCGGTTTGATTTTTTTTTTCCTCAGAAGCGGCACATTTTTAAACTTAGTGCTTTTCTTGACAAAAAAAAAAAAAAAAAAAAAAGCAATAATTTTAATTCATCTATCTCTGTATTTACAAATGAGGTAAAAACGATAACTTTGTTCACAACATGTCTGCACCCAGAACACAACATTTAAGAAGCCGTTATATGGTACAAATGAATGGTGGCGGGAGGTGGGTTGCTGCTCCTTAACAGCTGCAGAGAGAGAGAGCGAGAGAGAGAGAGAGAAGTGAAGCATGAAGCGTCTTCATCCCTCACCACTCTGCGTGGCCCAGGCTCGGCCCCGCTCTACGGAGGAATAAAAAAAAAACAAGCATCCCTCTCTAGAAAATTCCCACTTGTCTATAAAAAAGAAAAAAAAAAAAAAAAGCCTGTGTGTCTTACTCTCAGGCCTCATCCCACGGCGTACTGCACCCTCACCTGACCATCAAGTCTCTCTTTTGTTTGTCAAAGCCCCACTGTTGCCTCTGCTTTTCAGAAATGGCATGTTTCTGGAAAGCCGCGGTGTGGGAATGGACTCATCCGTCGCCTTGTTTTTCTTTTTTCTTTTTTGAAAGTACCCACAATCCTTTGGGGGGGGGGGGGGGGTTTGTTGTTTTTTTTTTTACCAGCATGACAGCAAGCCATCAGCTCCTATTAGGATTAGTGTCCTGACATGTTTTCACACACTCCTACCCTTTAACTGCTCTCTGCCGACAGGCTCGGCTCTGCCAGCGCGAGGACGGATATAAAATATAAAATAATTATTTTTTTTTTTTAAAAAGAGCACGATGAGAGTAGCTGCTGCTGCTGCTGCTACTGCCAGTGAAATGCCAGGTGAAGCCAGGTTGGCGCTTTTTTGGGAAGGATTGCAGGGAGAGGGAGGGAGGAGACATATGACTTTTGTGTTCATTTGCTGTGCAACAGACCGTTTCTGCAGAAAACCATCGCTCCCAGCATCCCTCTGTACGGCTCCCTACGGAGCTCCATGCTGCACCGGTGGCACATTTCACCACTGAGGCAGGCGCTTGATGAGATGGTTCCCCTCTGCCTCCCCTTCCTCATTTGCTCTCTGATTCAACCTTCCACCCTCTAATCATATCTCTTATCAAAGGTGAAAAAGAAACGCGGCCCTTTCAGACTCCGCACTCCTCTTCACCTTCCCCGCTTTGTTATTGTTCTTTGACTTTTCCGTTCTTTTTTAGACAAATTGTTCTCACTGGTTCCACAACAACGGGGGGGGATCAATCAACCTGATGTGACAAGGAAGCCAAATAAGAGGAACACTTGCCACTGTGCTGACAATTCACAGCTGGGATAATAACTGCAGAGTTATTATTTCCCTTCGAATTTTCCATCCGTCCTTTTCCCCACAATCGCAATTATCACACTGCTTCAGCCAAGAGTGTACGGTAATTTAGCAAGGGACATTAGATACATGTGTGCGTGAACTGCACATGGCTCAGAACTATATGTAGGAATAATCATTATAAATCTCTATCATCCTCCTCCTCCTCCTCTCTCCGTTTGTATGTATCGAGTAGTCACCTTGGAAAGCTGTTTGACATAGTTTGTATTCTACCGAGCAAATCGTCTTGTTGAAATAGTCCCTCGCAGACGCCACACTTGGTATGCCCGAGGAGGAAGGGTACGCAGAACAGAGCACAACAGAGCAAGTATTTTCCTCCTTCCCGCGGTCCGCACGTCCGCTCCCATCTCTCTGTTACAAAGCTGTTTGAATTTTTTTTTTTTTTTTTTTTTTTTTTTGGTGCACCCTCCCTCGGGTGAGGAGGAGCGCAAATGAGAATAGGAAATCACAAGACGAGGGCGCAGTAGTAAGTAGAAAGCTTGATGTCTTACAACCCACAGAGCGTTGAAACTTGAAACACCCAACCAATACAGAATTACTCAACCCAGCAAAAGACATATTACCAGGAAAGAAAAAAATAAAAATAAAAATTCTCACCCTGCAACCCAGTGATGGTCGAAGCACTTTTTTTTTTTCTTTTTTTTTTTTCTCATACAAACATTGACGGAAGCTGTGTACAGCCAGGCAGCGAGAACACAATGTGTCCACTATATACTGAAAATTCAGACTCTGCGTTGTGCGGGCTACTCAGAATGACCCCACTCATCTTCACTGTGTTATCATATAACCGCGCAGTGTGGGATATAAGTAAGATTCCTTTGTTTATTTACAAAGATTGAATCCAGCAACAAGTTGCTAAAAAAAATATATTTTGTGTGGCATTGATTTGCTCAGGTATAAAAACAAAACAAACAAAACAAACAGACAAAAAACTAGCCAAAACATTTTTCATTTCACTTTTCAGGCCTTCGGGCTGACACTCATCCAGGAGTGGCTCACAAGGAGTGTTAGAAAATAGAAGGAAATGTGGGGTCTTACAGGCTGTGACTGAAACAGATTTGGGGTTTTTTTGGGGGGGGGTGGGGGGGGGGGTTCCAACAGTGAAGCTAAGCTCCATCATGATGAGTAGCCCGGGTAGAGAGAGACATTCTGAAGCCTTTAACCTGACTGGCAGGTTTGATAACATCTGCTCCTGCAAAAAAAATTGCCATCCAAAGGTAGACGGGGGCGCAGAGCGACAGGCCCTCTTCACGGGGGGACACTTTCATCTGTCTGTTAGGCCGGCCGTGTTGATTGACAGAGCTCATCATCCAGTAAATACAACACCTTCTGTGTCATCTGTCAGCGAGTGAGGGTTTGTGGAGGGAGTCTCTCCGTAAGTCCGCCCTCTCCGCCTGTTTTCCCGCCTCGGTCGCCGCTAAGTGACAGTCTCAGGACGGCCCGTTGCCAGGGTCCCATCAGTTTTGGTCTGTGTGCAGTCTGAGCTCAGAGGTCGCTGGCCTCGGCTCGCTCGTACAGCGCCCGCAGCTTTTCGAAGCGAGGCCCCCACTCCCCGAGCGTCTCCTCCCTCCTCGCCTCCCCCACCCCGTCTGCGCTGTTCCCCCCATCCAGCCCCGCGGAGCTGAAGGAGCTGAGGGAGCCGGCGGGCGAGCCCCCTCCCTCGGTGGAGAAGACCTGCAGGGAATCGAAAGGCCCCGTGTCCGGATGCTGGTCGGCGTCCCGGATGATCTCACACAGGTAGCGGGCCAGGTCCTGGCTGGAGAAGGACAGGGAGCGGCGTGCCAGCTGGGACGGGCGGGCCTGGCCCTGGGCTGGTAGTCTGGTGGGGGGCACGTCCCTGCGGAGGCTGGTGATGGTGGTGGCAGCAGCGGAGGTGGCTGTGGAGGAGGTGGAAGCTGCCGAGGGAGGCAGGGTGGTGGAGCTGGCTGTTCGGCTGAGGGGGTCCAGCTGCTGTGCGGAGGGCGGGGCAGGGGGCGCCTGGTGGAGGAGGTGGTGGTGGTGGTGGTGGTGGTGATGGGGAGGAGGAGGGTGGTGCAGGGCTCTGGAGCGGCAGTACTGGACCGACTGGGCCGGGCTCGGCTGGAGGGACTTCTGCAGCTCCGCCATGTCGTAGGCGTTCTGGACACCACATTCACACACACACACACACACACACACACACGCGCAAAAGCAGAGGAAAAGTCCCAGTTAGCTCAGAGGCTGTAAAAAAGAAAAGGAGAGATAAGAGCCAGAGTGAAAGATTGAATGTTTAGGGGAGAGAGATGAGGCAGGAAAAAATGAAATGTGACAGAGAGAGAGCAGAAAAATGAAAAGAGAGCAGAAAAACAATCAGCTCTCCCCATTACGTTTCCTGTGAATGTTCCACCTATTTAAGTTTCCAATCTATCTCCATTTACTGTCTCAGAGTCGCCATAATTCTGAGTATCTGTGTGTGTGTGTGTGTGTGTGTGTGTGTGTGTGTGTGTGTGTGTGTGTGTGTGTGTGTGTGACCGAGAAGATAAAAAAAAATATGAGTGTAGGTGACTCAGAAAGGAGATGAAGGCCGTCTCTCTTTCTATCCATCTCTTATGTGCACTGGTGCACTGGGGTTTAGGAGCCGCCATTACTTTCACATACTACTTGTAACAGCCAATCACTTCAGTACCGACGTGACTCCGCCGAAACTGTAACCACGGCAGCAGAGATGAAAGATGGGTGGGGGGGGGGGGTGTAGGAGGAGGGAGACAAGACACACATGGAGGAGGTGTGGGTCGCTTTGTAAAACTGATTATGTGATGAGTGGAAAGTGCTGTTTTTATTCCTCCAGAGAGCTTTCAAACAAGACTCTTGAGAATTAACTGCAGCATCTGCTCCGCTATGGGAGATCAGCACTGTGTGTGTGTGTGTGTGTGTGTGTGTGTGTGTGTGTTTGGCTGCAAGTGATTAACAGTACTGAGGACAAGACCTTGAGGGTTTTTGGGTCCACAAAAAAATCTGTATATTAAGGTCTTCTATTTGTGTGTGTGTGTGTGTGTGTGTGTGTGTGTGTGTATGTTAGCGACGTAGTGGACACGTTTGTTGCGATCAAAGCTGTGATATTATGCAAGCTCTTAAGTACTGTTGAGTGCTTGTGGGTTACAGTGGCTGTTGGAGAGAGTAGATAAGGATTTTGCGTGGGCCTAATTAAAATGCTAGGACACACACACACACACACACACACACACACTGCGGAGGATTCTATTCCAAATTGAATTGACTGAATCTACTGTAAAGCTGCTACCTTGCACCCACTGCAAAGTATTTCCAAGATGAAAGTGAAATAATGATGCAGTTGAAAACATTTCACCATATGCCTGCATTTGTGTGTGTGTGTGTGTGTGTGTGTGTGTGTGTGTGTGTGTCTGAGGGATATACCTGGTCCTCCTCCCCGCCTCCCTCCTCGTCATAGTTGAGGACGTTCTCTCGGATGTCCTCCCAGCCGTCGTGGTGGGCTGACACGTGGTAAACGCCCTCCTTCAGCCCTTTGTAGCTCCTCCAGCGAGTGTAGAGGAAAATGCCCAACAGCAGCACTGCAGTAATGATAGACAGACAGCGGCGGCGGTTCATCAGTGCAGGCACAGGCATTACAAATGAAGTGATTCGAAATCCTTCGGGCATTTGCCCCCCCCCCGGAGAGAGGTGCTGTTTGATGGAGCTGGCCTTGACCGTCATTTGGCAAAAAGAAAAGAAATGTGAGCTGAAATGTGGTAAGTTGCAGGGCTCAACTGATAATGATGCTTTGGGTTATTTTATGGCTGATGTTTGACAAAATGGATTTCTAGGAGTGTTTGAAACAGGTAGCTTTTTACTCTAGTCATCTGCCAGGGGCCAGTAGTGCTTTACACCCACCCATTTCAACTCTATTCACTGGTGGAAGAGAAACGTCAAAGATTCCCAGGGCGGGCAAAATTGAGTGTTTCTGCATCCTCAGGAGACCAGTTCCACCTGAGTAGGTGCTGCACTGGCTTCAGCAAACAAAGTGTGCCCCATGACCATAACCCTAATCCCATGTTGATGATGCCAAAACGTGAGAAAACAGCTGCCTGTTTACAACTCCAGCAGATACAGAGCAACATTAGCCTTCATCTGGAGTTGTGTTTAGGGTTACGGCACTTTTTATGACACAATAAGAAGAGGTTTTAGGTTTAGTTTAGTTTACTTTTTTAAATTCAATTCAATTTTATTTAGGTAGCGGCAAATCACAACTATGTTATCTCGTGACACTTTTCATATCGAGCAGGTCTAGAGTGTACTCTTTATAATATTTTTGCAGAGACCCAACAGTTCCCACCATGAGCAAGCACTTTGGCGACAGCGGCAAGGACAAACTTCCTTTTAAGAGGCAGAAACCTCGAGCAGAACCAGGACTCTAGGTGGGGGGGGGGGGGTCATCTGCCTTGACCGGTTGGGTTGAGAGAGAGAGAGATGTATCTATAATATCCTGCACATGTACAATAATCAATAATTAACCATTCACTCATGTGATTCATTCTTCTCACATTAAGGGGTGGGTGTGACAATGTTTTTTTATAGTAAAGGGTATATGTATAGATTTCTTTACATTGTAGTTGTCAATATACAATATTCGTACAGTGCTTTGGCAATACTGGATTTCGTTATGAGCATGCCAATACACGCTTTCATAATGCTCTTATACATCATGTGGTATAAATATCACAGGTTATCAAGTATTTAGGCTTTGTTTGTTTTAATAGTCTTGAGTAATTTATGTCTTCAGATTAACTTTCCCAAAATGATTAGCAAGGATTCATCTTTTTTTAAATCTTAACTGACAGGTGGACAAATGGTTTGTTCATTCACTCATAATTCAAAGAATTCATTTAATTTAGGGTTCAAAGAACTAATGTAGTTGGTCCGTACAGTGAGAAGAAGAAGAAGAAGAAGAAGAAGAAGAAGAATCATTCTGGTAAAGTAGAATATATTAATACATACTGTACTTGTGATGAATTGGGTCAAAATGTTGCATTAGAATCACAGCCGTTAAAGGTTTCCCTCTATCGTGTTGGCCTATTATTAAATATGGAACATCATATCAGAGCTCGACATGACTGGCCCGACTGGCCAGTATCAGATTTTCAATTACAGACTTATACATACATGAAGCTAATTAGAATGCATACTAAAATAATGATTCACATCCCCATTCCTTTACATCTGCCAATATCTCTGCAGTTAATGGTAATTATAACTTGGGTGATTGCATGACAGGCCCTGTAGGCATAGAACATCCTTTAGATTACAGCCGCTGCAGGCTATGCAGATTGTGTTTGGTTGTAAATTACATTAGATGGAAAGAATACTAATTGCCCTGTCCAACGGAAGCAAACGCAGGACAATTAGTAGCCCGACATTTTATTAGAGCTACTTACACTCCCATTACTAATTGACAGTTCTGAAATGTGAATTTTTCATATTTAACATGGATAGAAAAGAGAGAAAATAAGTGGAAGAGCTCAGAAAAAGGGACTGCGTTCAGTTTCACTTCGGGGAAAAAATGTTCAGGTGATTTAGCTTTAGTAAAAAGCAGATTATAGGCAGCACACACACAGACAATTCAAGCAATCTGCATGTATTTCCTGTGATGTCAAGTAACTAGTTCTTCATATATCTCATCACTGTTCCATAACAATATCACATGGTGTCTGAAATAAACAATGTAACAACTAAAACCGCCAAACAGTTGGTGCCTGGAAAGAAACCCGCGGAAAACTGGCGTTCTTGGATCCAGAAGTTCGAGCTATACCTCCTGGTGAGCAGCATGTCCCAAAAAACAAAACCAAACAGTGAACTGTGCATCTTTTGTGGCTGGAGACGAAGCTATAAAGGTATTTAATATCATGGACTGATGAAGATGTGGATGACGTACTCAAAGAAAAGTTTTGTTAGTATTGTGAGCCAAGGAGGAACATGCCTGAGACACTGCAAGTTTGGGCAGCTCACAGACTCGTTGATAAGAGATTGAATCATGTGTAGAGTCACTAATGATCAGGTGAGAGCCAGATTGCTCGGGGAACCCGACTTATCATTGAGTAAAGCTGTTAATATCAAAGAAAGCTTTTGGAAATTGGAGAGAAGGGTGGGAAATTGAACGAGAACAAAGTGAAATGTTGATTGGAGCTCTTCAGTCAAAGAAGAGTGAACAGAAAACAACGACTCAGACTGAAAAAGAAGCAACCATAGAAACAAAACAGAAAATAATCGACTGAAGTACTCAAACTGAATGGCGAAAAGCTCACATTCAGGTTAGATACTGGTGTGGATTGCAACGTTACCCTCTACCACCTTATGAAAAGTTGCTCAAAAGGATGCGCCTTTATTGGAGTCCAGCTCCAAGCTGATGACATATTCCCGCCACAATGTTTTGTGCTGTCTTAGGAGGAGATTCCTGTGCACAAACAGGACTAAGAAAATGACTCTACAAGATGGACAGGTGGACTTGGCGTAGTCGAAAAACAGACAGAACCCACTGACTTGGTTAACAGCATGGTCATACAGTCATACACTATCCCCTGCAGAGAGTATAGGAGGTTGTGGCAGAGATGCCAACTGCAAAGTTCTTTTCGGTATTGGATGCAAACCATGGGTCCTGGCAAATGAAACTAGATGGGGACAGTTTTAAGTTGTACCTTTAGAAGACCACTTGGTAGGCACCATTCCAAATGGCTTTCCTTTGTTGTCTCATCAGCTCCAGAGGTTTTCCAGAAATGCATTGCTCAGAGACTGTAGGACTTGGAAGGAGCTGTTCTAGTGTGGGGTGTAGACAAGGAACAACACGACAAAAGGCTGAGACAGCTTCTTGACAGAATAAGGAGCATCAATCTCAGGCTGAACAAAGACAAGTGCAAGATTGGAATGACAGAGATAAAATACATTGGACACATTCCGAGTGCAGAGGGCCTGAAGCCAGACAAAGACAAAGTCAGAGCAATAATGGAAATACTGGACGTTCACAGAAGAACTCAGATGCTCAGAAGGACTTGTTTTTTAAGAACTCCACTCCATCCATCAAAGACTATGAGCAGAAATGCTTCAGAAAATTCATGAAGCCTATCTTTTGGCAGAGTCAAATGCAAAGAGAGGGCAAGATATGTACTGTTTTGGCCCAGCATGTCCAAACTGAGGACATTGAGGACATTGCTCTTTTTGAAAGTGTCAGAGACAGCACACTTCAACAGAAAGTGAAAAAAACACTTGTCTGCCATGACATTCCAGACAGATCATGGGTAAAACTGGCATGGATCTTTTCCATTTTGAGCATCGTGTGTAGATTCCTACTCGAAGTATTCTGAAATTGTCAAACTGCCCCAGACAACAAGCAAGCATGTCTTCATAGCTCTTAAATCCATGTTTGCAAGACATGGGATCCCAGAGGAGATGTTTGTGGGTGAGGAGACAATTAGCAGAAGACTGGGAATCCACAATCCAACAGTAAAAGCGAACGAGCAATCCAGAATATGAAAAACATGCTCCAGAAGGCACGAGAGAGCAGAGGAGACCCACATCTTGCGCTTCTTGCATACAGAAATGCACCTTTGGATGGAGTGAAACTGTCTCGGGCCCAACTGTTGACGGGCTCACGACTGAATACAAAACTGCCTGCAACTGCTCAGATGTTAAAGCCTCCTGCTGTACAGGAAAGTGCATGAACAAATGAACAAGAGACCATTGAAACGAAAACTCTATTGATTGCGGAGCAAACAAGTAACTACCACTGGCGGACTGGCTACTGTCCAAAGCAAGAAACAACCGTAAGAATCCCATTTTGAACTAGAAGCCCCAATCTCACTGGTACCATGAAGGCAGGGGCCCAGTAGTATTAATAAGTAGGCAGTTTTTTTTTACTTACTGATCTGGTAGAAGAATGCCAACTGAATGTTGGCTTGGAACTCTATCAAGTCCCGAAGCTCTCTCCATTGAGTGAATGTCTGCCTGAGGTTCACTCTTGTTTTACTTCGATTTTAATGAATCTCCCTCTTCGTTCTTGGCTGCTCCGTCGACGGGGCTTTTTCTTTCGCCGGGTCGAGTTTCCACAGTTACTCCGGTTGTTCCACCATCTGCAATTTCCGCAACATGGGTAAAACATAAGCGCTATCGTCCTCTTTGTTTTAGCTTATGTAAAAGCCATGGATGTAGAATGGTAAAAGCGCTGTCCTCTTTCTGTTTTGGTTGGTTCACACACTTCGTTCGCGGCGTAAATCGAGCCTTCATTTTCATGGGACATCGTACCCAGTGGTAGACGGAATAGCACATATTTCCCACCCTAGCATTGCTGTGACCTTTTCAGATGTCTAACAAATCCCCTGCGCCTTGTCTCATCTCAGTCATCTCTTGCCTTAGGTAATACTTAGCAATTCACCAGCCTTTCCATAACATTAACCTGCTTTACACCCACACAAACTCTTCACTCTGCCATTCATTTTGTGCCAATGTTGTGCTTTCGAAAAGGACTTCCTGCGGAACTTGTAGAATCTGGAGTGCAATGTTGAGATGATAATGAATCATTTACAACCACATCATTAATTGAGCCAAAGAATTACTGTCCGGTTCATACGTTATTTTCAAATCTGTTTATGCACAACATGGGAGAGCTGCGTTAAATCACATTTGAGAACAGCAGCAATCACATACTGCAAAGGATTTCAACTGGCAGCACTATAAATACCCTGGCTGTTCAAATCCTATTAATCCGAGGTAAGACATCACCGCGAAAAATCTGACCTTAAATAATTCAAACACATCTCTTAGAGTCGTGCTGCTCCTGTCTGCTCCTTCTCCATCAACCTCTGCTTTTGCTTTGTAATCCACACGTGTTTCTCCTACATCACAACTACAACTCAACAGCCAATCCATCATGTAAGCACACCAACAGACGACACTCAAACTCCTCGTGAATTGATAATACCCCATTAAACAGCCAACCCTCTGACAACTCTGTAAGAGTATATCCACTCAGCCAGAAACCAGCTGCACAGTATGGGAGGAAAAATCAATATTCATTTACTGTCAACTTGCCCCCCTCACCACAACTCCAGTGTCTGGCAGATTTATACGATGAAATTGTTTCAAGAGATTCAGTGTTTCATTTTTAGAGGGACATTGTGACTTTTAATGGCAGTGAACAAGAAAAGGGGGGGGGGGGGGGGTGAAGAAACTGAAAGACAGACTTTTGCTTTGGCAGGAGACACATGTGGGTGACTGTTGCAGAGAGTGGCCTTGATGTCAGACAGGCAGTGAATTGGCAAAAAACAAGGTCACGGGTTCAATCCCCTGCCCCGAACTGCAATGGTCCTCATTTACTGTGGGGTGTCCTGAGCTTCCCAAAGACAGAAAAAACAAAAAAACTGTTTTGAGCAGCTGGTCCAGCAGCCTGGAGGTTCCCAAAGGCAATAATAATATGAGACTTGAGGCTTTAAGGCTGGGTCATATTGAATACTAAAATTAAGAGCGTCAAGCAACCGCCTGCTGACAGAATGAGATAATGACGGGAATTCGCTATCATTTAATTCACTGAAAAATGAGGAAATAGAGTGAGAGTGAGAGTGAGTGATAAGATCAAAAGTAATATGCACAAAATAATAACGAATGCTTTTAAAGACATACAGTAAGTCACAACTTGGATGATGGAAATGACGGTCTGAGATTGAAGGTATCCTGTACAGTTTTTGATCACCTGCAGAACTATGGAGCAATGTTTCGATGAGCGAGTTCCTGTGTTTTGTTAGCAGGTGCAAGAGGTACTTCACTTCCAAATTGTCCCAGTTTTCAACACAATTAAAATAGTAATTATAGTATAATGCGCTTACATGTATACGTTTATCATTTTCTGTGCCACTCGTTATTACCTAGCCCAATATAAAAACATTGCACCGCGTGTCCGAACAACACTGTTTTGTCTGTATGTGTGTATAGTGTCAGTATGCTGATGGTTGGCTGTCATGCCGAAGAGAGAGAGCTAGTCTTTTCTAAAGAGTACCAGGAGGCTTTGTAAAATACCTGACGACGAAAATGCTGCGTTCATGGTGTTGAAAGGTGCGCTGGGTAGGTGTGCTAAGCGCTGAAATAATGAAATAATGATGAAAACGACTATGGTGCGTTCATGTGCGTAAATGATACAGGTTTCAAAATAGTTACACACAATGCATTTTGTATGTCTACAAGATATGCCACATGGTGATGGTGACTGTTTCCAAGAATGCTAGTTAAAAGATAATGTCAGGGTCCACGTAGTTTTGGCCATCATTCCCATCGGTAAAACTGTACTCACCAAGTTAATTGCTGGGATCTTGGAAGGTAGCAACATTGCTAAAAAGAACACAATGTTTTTAACAAGACCCAAGTTAGCAATACGTGTATATTTAGAGAAGTTAATAATTTGACGTTATGAAGTGCATTAGCTAGCTGTCTACTGGCCAGCTACCTAGCTGTTTACTATTATCAGTTCTAATATGTTGTGTTTTATCTGTTCTGACATTTTATTGTTGGGTATTTTTTTTGTATCCTTTTTCATACCCTGTACTGTAATTGGCAATTGTAGTGTTTAATTGTTTCATCCCAATTTCCCCATGTGAAGCACTTGGTAACTCTTTTGAAAAGTGCTGTATGAGTAAAATGTATTATTAATACATCAAAATGTGCTTCATTTCTGCAGATTCTTAAAATTGCTACTTTTTCAGAGGGTAGTCTGTTTAAAAAAAAAAGAAAGAAAAAAAAAGCCAGGATGTCATGTGAATAGAGGCACACAAAGAAACCTGATCTTGAGCTGCTGTGAGGACGACTGTACTATACTGCATGGATCAATATCCTCTGTGCATTAGGGCTTAGGCCTACTTGAGGGGGAAAATACAGCCTATAGATAGACTGAGGCTGAGAAACTGCAAATATAAGAGGTCTGTTACCGCTTGGTCTATGGTGGTGGAGTTTAGGCTATGTCTTGATGTGTTTACACTTGCTTTCTGCTGTGTCAGTGTGTGTGTGTGTGTGTGTGTGTGTGTGTGTGTGTGTGAGAAGAACTGACTAGTGTGAGCTCCATGGGGAAGTGAGCAAGGAAGCTGGAGGTCAGGGCGTACAAGATGAATCTGCTCTGTTCAAAGGCCCTCTCTAGAGGGCAAACAGAGAAATGGAGAATTTGATCTTTATTTCTGACAGTGTGTGTGTGTGTGTGTGTGTGTGTGTGTGTGTGTGTGTGTGTGTGAGAGTGAGTGAAAAGCGAGCCTGAAAAGAGATATTATGTGTTTATTTGTTTACACTGCCTCCAAGGTCCCGTGGTCTCTTTGACCATCGCTCCCTTTTTTGTTTAACTTTCTCACTCCCTCTGCTTAACTCGTATTCCCTGGCTTATACTTACCCTCCCTCTGTCCAACCACCTTTAACTATTTAACTTTTTCTTAGCAACAAACCCCTAAGCTACTCCTGGATTTTCAGCACACGCCTTGGGCTTGCTGCATCACACTAGATACCACTACATACTCCTCGAAATCTTACCCAAACCAATTCACTTCCCATTGCCATTGCTACAGTCATAAAAACC